>NW_022610239.1:0-49407 GCF_000309985.2 Brassica rapa | reverse complement strand
AGGTAACAGCAATGACAATGGTTCTTTTGGACTCCATGTTGAAGCTGGATGAACAAGACTGTCAAAGAACTCTTCAAGGCAGAAGCTTGGGACAAGGTGAGCTGAATCTTCAAGGGCGTGAGCTTGGGAGCTTGTGGATGTAGCGGAAGTCTTCACCAGGAGTCTGAGCAACCTGGCTCTGATACCATATGAGGTTTTCAGAGTACCAGTACTTGAGTGATGTAAGAACAGATGAGAGATTGTTGTATGATGAAGTATGAAGAGTAGAAATGAGTTTAAGAGAATCAGAGAGAGTATAAGAGAGACTGAGAGATTAGGAACGTGTATAGGAGATTAGAGAGACTTAGTAACAAGATTAAGAGACTTAGTCAACCCGAGAGAATAAGAACCAAGAACAAGTTTATGAAGAAGAGAGACTCTCTCAGCTTAAGGGTTTACAAAGTGATCATAAGAGGCTTATATATGCCTTTACACAACTCATATCACAAACCTAGATCCTAAGGCTGTAATTAAAAGATAGAATGGATGGTAAGGATGAGAGAAGAGTGGTCTTTGATGTTCTGGTGATAGCTGGCGACTTTGGACTGAATGGAGAGCTCAGATTGCTTCATTTGAATGAAGGGAGGAGATTGGTCTTTGCTGTAAAGGTAAAGCACCTTTACCTTTCCAGCTTGCACATACAGCTCACATTGATCCCTTTGGTATATTCCCTTTCCCTCTCACACTTCCACGGTCACTATAGGAAAGGATAGAATCAGAGTGAACCGCCCTCACATTGCACATCTTGATTTGGGCTGAACCGGGACTTGGGCGTGTGGAGTGGCCGTACGGTTGATGGAACGGACCTCCTGTCCGTACCACTATCCCTAACTATGCACATTGCCTTATCTCCTTCTTGACTGATCCCAAACACCTTCATGATTCACCCTAGACCGTACAAGGCCGTACTGAACGCCCTATCTTTGCACCATACTTCCATCTTCTCTCTAACTCCTTCACAGCCTTCACATGATCAGTCTAAGTCTTTCCTAGACTTAACTTCTCAAGATAACTACTTCAGAACACCTCTGAAGCTTGATTGAACTCTTCTGGACATCTTCTAGAGCTTGCCCTATTGTTGTACAAGCTCTATCTTCTCTTCAGTTCAACAAGGGTAAAGAAGTTACTTGCGGTAACTTAAGTGAAGGGAAGGAACTTACCTGGATGCATCAGACCGTTTAGGGATAAGGTAGAGCGCGCCTTGACAGGCTGGAACAGCTGGAAAGGCAAGAGCATCTCGGTCCAAGATGCTAGATGCTCCGCGCATGTGGAGAAGCTAATTGGCTAGTCCAAATGAGCTTATCCTCTCCTGATTGACCTCACATGCTTTAGTCTTCTCTTGATTTCGAAAACCCTTGTATGCTCACACTATATATTGTAACTCATGTCCTTAATGAAAGATTAGACAGTTCTAAACAATCCTTCTCCTTACTTATTTCACTATGATTCTCCATTAGTCTCTAAGTTGTCTCTTAATCTCTTATTCTCCTTCTTTAATCCTTTCTAAACTCAGATAATCTTTTACATTCCTAAATGTCATATGGTATCAGAGCCAGGTTGATTACAATCTGAGTTCGTGAGTGTCTCTGTGAGTGTGTTTGAGAGTTTCTTGAGAGTTCCAAAAGCTCAAGGTGTTTGTGTGTGTCTTAGTGGTCCGTGAGAGGTTCATTTGAAGACTCAAGAGTGTATCTGTGTTCTAGAGAGCAGCGTGGGTTCTCAGTACAAGATCTAACCGGTTGTTCAAGCTAGAGACGTCAAGCTGTTCAAGATGGAGAGTGGCATGAAGATGAAGGTCGCGGTGACATTCAAGGGAACCAACTACCTAGTCTGGTCTAGGATGGTGAAGACTGCTGTGGGAAGCAAGGGTCTGTGGAAGCATATCACATCTGGTGAGGCTCCAAAGGTGATTACTCAAGGGGATGAAACGGAGAGTCCCGAGGAGAGTGTTGTAGAGAAGTGGCAACAAGAAGACATGATGGTGATGTCAGTTCTTCATGCCTCTTTGGAGCCGGCTATACTAGATGCTTATAGCTACTGTGAGACAGCCAAGGAGCTGTGGGATACTCTACAGAAAGTGTATGGAAACACTTCTAACCTGAACCGAGTGTTTGAAGTCAAGAAGGCCATCAATGGGTTAACTCAAGATGACACGGAGTTCACTAAGCACTTGGGGAGGTTCAGGTCTCTTTGGTCTGAGTTGGAGATGCTGAGGCCAAGCACGGTTGATCCAGAGCTTCTAAATGAGAGACGCGAGCAGGACAAGGTCTTTGGGTTGCTGCTCACGTTGAATGCAAGCTACAGTGGTCTTATCCAGCACATGCTATGGTCTGAGAAGCTGCCTGATCTTGAAGAGGTGTGCGCTAAGATACAGAAGGAGCAGGGCTCAATGGGTTTGTTTGGAGGCAAGGGAGACTTATCTCTTGCAAATGCCGTGCAACCTGACCGGGAAGAGCCTCCACAAGCCAACAAAGCTGGTTACAACAAGTATGAGGACAGGAAGTTCAATGGGAACTGTGATCACTGCAAGAAGCATGGACACAAGAAGAGTCAGTGCTGGATACTCCATCCCCACTTGAAGCCGGCTAAGTTCATGAAGGAGAGAGAGGCAAAAGCTCACATGACTGAAGGATCAAGCGGAGCAGGGCCATCCAACCGTGGAGCTGAAGGGGAGAACCGTGAAGGAGATGGAAAAGCTTTGGTGACCTACACTGGAGCTATCAACCCCCGAGGCAATGATCAAGACTTCATCAGGAGATCCGAGATGGATGCACTCATCAAAATGCTCAAGGATAATGGTAACATTCATGGGTATTCATTTGGTGCTTCTATGATTGCTAGAACTATAGAAATGACTCCTAAGGTGGCTGAGATTGCTAGGATTGATAGTAAGACTGGAATTGAGCATTGCATTGATAGAAATGCTAGGATGAATGCATATAGATCACAAATTATCTGCCATAGTGCTAGCAATACATCCAAACCATTGATTATAGATTCAGGTGCATCTCATCATATGATTAGTGACACCAACCTGATTAAAGATATAGAACCTACTAATGGATGTGTGATGATTGCAAATGGAGATAAGATACCTATTAAGGGAATAGGAAACTTAAAACTTTTTGATAAGAACACTAGAGCTTTTTATATTCCGGAATTCACATCAAACCTTCTTTCAGTTAAGAAATGCACTACTGATTTGAATTGCAATGTTATATTCAGTCCTAATGATGTGAAGTTTCAGGATATTGAGAGCAGCCAATTGATTGGAAAAGGAGTTACAAAGGGAGACTTATACATGCTTGAGAAGCTTGATCCTGTTTCCAATTATAACTGCTCATTTACTTCTGCTTCTAGTTTAAATAAAAATGCATTGTGGCATGCTAGATTAGGTCATCCCCATGAGAGGGCTTTAAACTTGATGTTACCAGGTGTGGTTTTTGAAAATAATAATTGTGAGGCTTGCATTTTAGGCAAGCATTGTAAGAATGTGTTTCCAAGAACATCTACTGTCTATGAAAACTGCTTTGATTTGATTCATACTGATGTGTGGACTGCACCTAGTTTTTCTAGAGATAATCATAAGTATTTTGTCACATTCATTGATGAAAAATCTAAATACACCTGGTTAACACTCATTCCATCAAAAGATAGGGTGATAGATGCATTCAAGAACTTTCAAGCTTATGTGACTAACCATTACCATGCTAGGATTAAAATTTTGAGATCAGATAATGGAGGAGAGTACACAAGCTATGCGTTCAAGAGTCATCTAGATCACCATGGAATCCTTCATCAAACAAGCTGTCCCTACACACCACAACAGAATGGTGTAGCTGAGAGGAAGAACAGGCACTTGATGGAAGTGGCTCGGTCACTAATGTTCCAAGCTAATGTACCTAAGAGATTCTGGAGTGATGCTGTATCTACTGCGTGCTATCTAATCAACAGGATGCCTACAAAGGTGTTGAAGGATCAAGCACCATTTGAAGTTCTGAACAAGCGCAAGCCATCCTTGGAATACATGAGAGTGTTTGGATGCTTATGCTATGTTCTAGTACCAGGAGAATTGAGGAACAAGCTAGAAGCAAGAAGCAGAAAGGCAATGTTCATTGGCTACTCAACAACTCAAAAAGGATATAAGTGTTATGATCCAGAAGCTAGAAGGGTGCTTGTATCTAGAGATGTGAAGTTCATTGAAGAAAGAGGATACTATGAGGAGAAGAATCAAGAAGATTTGAAGGATCTCACATCAGATAAGGCTGGAGTCTTAAGAATCATTTTGGAAGGTCTCGGTATCAAGATGAACCACCAATCCACAAGAAGTGGAAGACAAGAAGAGAGCTCAACTGCACCAAGTGGAGCTGCTCAAACACCTCACCTTGATCATGAGGGGGGAAGTGAACCTGAAACTCAAGAAAATGGCCAAGAAGGAGTCGGCTTGAGTGAGGAAGGAGGAGAGTTCAACTCAGGTTCTCATCATCAAGGTGAGCAAGACCAAGGAGAGGAAGAACATCAGAATGAAGCACAAGAACCGACTACACAAGATGAGCCGGTTCAAGAGCAAGAACAACCAGTATTGAGGAGAAGCACAAGGCTGAGAAAGGATCCTTCCTCTTGGGTAAACACGCGAGTGTACTACAATGCCCAAGCTGTGGAGCATCCTTCTCAAGTCGTGTGTTCTTTTGCTCAATACCCTGAAGAACATTGCGCCTTCATGGTTAACTTGGATGAGAATTACATCCCAAGAAGCTATGAAGAAGCAATCATGGATAAAGAATGGAAGGAGTCAGTTGGAGCTGAGGCAGGAGCTATGATCAAGAATGATACATGGTATGAGAGTGAGTTACCAAAAGGGAAGAAGGCTGTGACTAGTAGGTGGATATTCACAATCAAGTATAAGGCAGATGGAAAGATTGAGAGGAAGAAGTCAAGGCTGGTTGCAAGAGGTTTCACTCAAACTTATGGAGAAGATTACATAGAAACCTTTGCACCAGTAGCTAAACTACATACAATCCGGATTGTATTGAGCTTGGCTGTGAACCTTGGATGGGGCTTATGGCAAATGGATGTGAAGAATGCATTCCTACAAGGAGAACTTGAGGATGAAGTGTATATGCATCCACCTCCAGGTCTGGAACACTTAGTGAAGAGAGGGAACGTGTTAAGATTGAAGAAAGCTATCTATGGGCTGAAGCAATCACCAAGAGCTTGGTACAACAAGCTGAGCACTACTCTCAATGGCCGAGGCTTCAAGAAGTCTGAACTAGATCACACCCTCTTCACTCTCACTACTCCCTCAGGTATGATTGCACTCCTTGTGTATGTTGATGATATCATTATCACAGGAAGTGATAAGGAAGGTATCATAGCAACCAAGGAGTTTCTTAAATCCATGTTTGAGATTAAAGACTTGGGAGAAATGAAATACTTTCTTGGAATTGAGATATGTAGATCCAAGGAAGGTTTATTCATGTCCCAAAGGAAATATACACTTGATCTTTTGAAAGGTGCAGGTGCTTATGGAGGCAAGACAGCAAGGATGCCTATGGAGGATGGTTACAAAGTCCCACGAGAGGGGGAGATTGAAGACAGCAAACCTTATCAGGATCCTAAACTCTATAGAAAACTAGTTGGCAAGTTGATTTACCTTACCATAACTAGACCTGACATTTGTTTTGCTGTGAATCAGGTGAGTCAACACATGCAAGTGCCTAAGGAGCATCATTGGCGCATGGTGGAGAGGATCTTGATGTATCTCAACGGCTCACCTGATCAAGGAGTATGGATGGGCTGCAATGGGAGCACTGAAGTGGTTGGATACTGTGATGCAGATTGGGCTGGTGATAGAGCAGACAGAAGATCAACCACAGGCTATTGCACATTCATTGGAGGCAACTTGGTTACTTGGAAGAGTAAGAAACAGAAGGTGGTGTCTTGTTCAAGTGCAGAAGCTGAGTATAGAGCTATGCTGAAGCTGACCAACGAGCTGGTGTGGATCAAAGGCATCTTGAAGCATTTGGAGATTGATCAAGCCACTCCAATGACCATGCATTGTGATAACCAAGCTGCCATCCACATTGCATCCAACTCGGTGTTTCATGAAAGAACCAAGCACATTGAAGTTGATTGTCACAAGGTGAGGCAGATGATCATCCTAGGAGTCATCCTGCCATGCTACACAAGAAGTGAAGATCAGTTAGCGGATGTGTTCACCAAAGCTGCAAGACAAAAGACAATGGAGTCCATTCACATCAGGTTGGGCCTCATTGATCTTGGGAAGAGAAGGAGCTGATCCCCTTGGCTGTGAGGTCTTTACTCTTTTTCCCTTATCAAGGTTTTATCCCAATGGGTTTTCCTTGGTAAGGTTTTTAATGAGGAAGATCTCATAGCTATCCAAGCTTAGGCTTTCACAAAGCTAAGCTTGAGGGGGAGTGTTGAGTTGAGTTGCGTATAAGTGTGAAGCAAGTGAGGAGTTGAGACTAAGGAGATGAGTTGAAGCTTGGGAAGGTTTGGGCAAGGTCCGTACAAGTCCGTACAGTCCGTACATGACCGTACACATGAAGATGGGTGAAACCTTGACAAGGGTAAAGAAGTTACTTGCGGTAACTTAAGTGAAGGGAAGGAACTTACCTGGATGCATCAGACCGTTTAGGGATAAGGTAGAGCGCGCCTTGACAGGCTGGAACAGCTGGAAAGGCAAGAGCATCTCGGTCCAAGATGCTAGATGCTCCGCGCATGTGGAGAAGCTAATTGGCTAGTCCAAATGAGCTTATCCTCTCCTGATTGACCTCACATGCTTTAGTATTCTCTTGATTTCGAAAACCCTTGTATGCTCACACTATATATTGTAACTCATGTCCTTAATGAAAGATTAGACAGTTCTAAACAATCCTTCTCCTTACTTATTTCACTATGATTCTCCATTAGTCTCTAAGTTGTCTCTTAATCTCTTATTCTCCTTCTTTAATCCTTTCTAAACTCAGATAATCTTTTACATTCCTAAATGTCATAATTTCTTATCCTTAAGTTAGGGTTTTATGAGTTTGCAACCTGTTTTCTATTTAAAGACCCTTTATGGGCGAATTGTAAACTCTCTAAGAGAGTAAGGGGGATTTCCCCTTCTCCTTCATAGTCTTTGGTTACTTTGAATCTCCCAATCTTCATTCTCTTGATTACTCTATTCTGGTTACTTAATCTCATACTCTCAGTCTCCTACTCTCACTCAATCTCCCATAATCACTCTTATTCTTCCATTCACTAAATCTCACTTTCATTAGTCTCTCTTCACCATTTCAAGTTCTCTCTAGCCCTTGTGGGTTTGTTCAACACTCATACAGCCTGAGACTCTGTAAATCTCATACCTGTTTGGGAATATGACAGCTTCCTTGTCATTCTAATAGAATCAGGATGAATCCCGATGTAAGAAGCTTGATTTTGATATATAAAGTAATGGAGAATCACTAGGAAGTTGAATAAATCTCGTAGGAGTTAGGATGAAGAAGCTATCCCACTTTCAAATCAGGTGATCCCAGTTTTCCTGTTTGGGAATATAACAGCTTCCTTGTCATTCTAATAGAACCAGGATGAATCGCGATATAAGAAGCTTGAATTTGATACATAAAGTAATGGAGAATCACTAGGAAGTTGAATAAATCTCGTAGGAGTTAGGATGAAGAAGCTATCCCACTTTCAAATCAGGTGATCCCAGTTTTCCTGTTTGGGAATATAACAGCTTCCTTGTCATTCTAATAGAACCAGGATGAATCGCGATATAAGAAGCTTGATTTTGATACATAAAGTAATGGAGAATCACTAGGAAGTTGAATAAATCTCATTGGAGTTAGGATGAAGAAGCTATCCCACTTTCAAATCAGGTGATCCCAGTTTTCCTGTTTGGGAATATGACAGCTTCTTTGTCATTTTAATCAAACCAGGATGAATCGTGATGTAAGAAGCTTGATTTTGATACATAAAGTAATGGTGAATCACTAGAAAGTTGAATAAATCTCATAGGAGTTAGGATGAAGAAGCTATCCCACTTTCAAATCAGGTGATCCCAGTTTTCATGTTTGGGAATATAACAGCTTCCTTGTCATTCTAATAGAACCAGGATGAATCGCGATGTAAGAAGCTTGATTTTGATACATAAAGTAATGGAGAATCACTAGGAAGGTTAATAAATCTCATAGGAGTTAGGATGAAGAAGCTGCCCCACTTTCAAATCAGGTGATCCCAATTTTCCTGTTTGGGAATATGACAGCTTCTTTGTCATTCTATTCAAACCAGGATGAATCGCAATGTAAGAAGCTTGATTTTGATACATAAAGTAATGGAGAATCACTAGGAAGTTAAAGAAATCTCATAGGAGTTAGGATGAAGAAGCTATCCCACTTTCAAATCAGGTGATCCCAAATTTCCTGTTTGGGAATGTGACAGCTTCTTTGTCATTCTAATCAAACCAGGATGAATCGCGATGTAAGAAGCTTGATTTTGATACATAAAGTAATGGAGAATCACTAGGAAGTTGAAGAAATCTCATTGGAGTTAGGATGAAGAAGCTATCCCACTTTCAAATCAGGTGATCCCAGTTTTCCTGTTTGGGAATATGACAGCTTCTTTGTCATTCTAATCAAACCAGGATGAATCTTGATGTAAGAAGCTTGATTTTGATATATAAAGTACTGGAGAATCACTAGGAAGTAGAATAAATCACATAGGAGTTAGGATGAAGAAGCTATCCCACTTTCAAATCAGGTGATCCCAGTTTTCCTGTTTGGGAATATAACAGCTTCCTTGTCATTCTAATAGAACCAGGATGAATCGCGATGTAAGAAGCTTGATTTTGATATATAAAATAATAGAGAATCACTAGGAAGTTGAATAAATCTCGTAGGAGTTAGGATGAAGAAGCTATCCCACTTTCAAATCAGGTGATCCCAGTTTTCCTGTTTGGGAATATAACAGCTTCCTTGTCATTCTAATAGAACCAGGATGAATCGCGATGTAAGAAGCTTGATTTTGATATATAAAGTAATGGAGAATCACTAGGAAGTTGAATAAATCTCGTAGGAGTTAGGATGAAGAAGCTATCCCACTTTCAAATCAGGTGATCCCAGTTTTCCTGTTTGGGACTATAACAGCTTCCTTGTCATTCTAATAGAACCAGGATGAATCGCGATATAAGAAGCTTGATTTTGATACATAAAGTAATGGAGAATCACTAGGAAGTTGAATAAATCTCATTGGAGTTAGGATGAAGAAGCTATCCCACTTTCAAATCAGGTGATCCCAGTTTTCCTGTTTGGGAATATGACAGCTTCTTTGTCATTCTAATCAAACCAGGATGAATCGTGATGTAAGAAGCTTGATTTTGATACATAAAGTAATGGTGAATCACTAGAAAGTTGAATAAATCTCATAGGAGTTAGGACGAAGAAGCTATCCCACTTTCAAGTCTGGTGATCCCAGTTTTCCTGTTTGGGAATATAACAGCTTCCTTGTCATTCTAATCAAACCAGAATGAATCGTGATGTAAGAAGCTTGATTTTGATACATAAAGTAATGGAGAATCACTAGGAAGTTGAAGAAATCTCATAGGAGTTAGGATGAAGAAGCTATCACACTTTCAAATCAGGTGATCCCAGTTTTCCTGTTTGGGAATATGATAGCTTCTTTGTCATTCTTATACACTTTTGTGTTTTAGAGTGTGTTTAATAATAATCAGAGAAGATTAGAGTAAAGTTTAGAGAGAATAGAGAGATTCTAGAGAGAGAGAGACTCAAAACTCCATTAATTAATTCATCTGAATGTTTACAAGAGATAAAGAGATTACACTCATGTCTAGGTTCAATGAATTCAACTCAGTGTTGAGATGAGAGAATAAAGAGTTGATATATTGAGAGAGGAAGAGAGTTGGAGTAGACAGTAACTTTGGAGTTTTACTGTGGTAACTTTAGTTTAACCACAGTAACAACTTGGGAAGTTATCTGATGGCATGAGAAGGTAACTTAGTGAAGGGAAGAGAGTAAAGTCGACCAAAGAGGATAAGGAAGGATAAGGGAGCACTTTGACAGCCTGTATGATGCTGGAAAGGAGAGGATGCTTTTCTACTAGTGCAAGCATGTGAGAAAGCACAGCCAAGTGATTCAAAAGGAGTTCCAGCCTGTCCTTTGACTACACATGCTTATACATTTCGAAATTCCTTGTTGCTCTCTCTTTATATACTTGTAAACCCTCATCAGTATTAATTAATGGAGTTTTGAGTCTCTCTCTCTTAAGTCTCTCTCTTGTTCTTAATCTCCAATCTCTTTAATTCTCAGATTAGGCTTAATCACTCTTTAAATCACCAAATCTATACACTTTTGTGTATTAGAGCATGATTCAACTAATCCAGGATAATCAGATGAAAAGATTAAAGAGATTAAGAGATTTTAGTGAGAGAATAGAGAGAGACTCAAAACTCCATTAGTTTGATTAATGAGAGAGTTTACAACACATATAGATTAGGGATACATCAATTCGTCCAGGTTCACTCTAGCTAGGATAAGAAGCATGTGTAGTCAAAGATGCTTGATTTAAACTAGCCAATAAGGTTCCTCACATGCTTGGGCATCTTGCTTTAGCTTTCCAGCTGGTGCCAGCCTGTCTAAAGCTCTCTAGCCTTGACCAGACCTTATCCAAACTCCTCCTTGCTTATTCAGACTCCTCCTGGCGTGATTCACTCTTCACATAGATGCAAGGTAACTTCCCAAGTCTTTTAACTCAGTTACCACAGTAACAATAAAGTTACTGTGGTAAATCTCCAAGTTACTGCCTGCTCCAAATCCCTTCCTCTATCCATGTATCCACTCTTCATCTCCTCATCTCAACACTCCCCCTCAAGCTTGACCATGTAGAACAAGTCAAGCTTGGAAACCATGAAGACCTCCCTCATTAAAAACCTCACCAAGGAAAACCCAATGGGATAAAACCTTGATGAGGGAAAAAGAGTGGAGACTCCATGGTTAAGGGGCTCAGCTCCTAGGAGTAAGATCAATGAGTCCAAGTCTTGATAGTATGGACTCCATTGTCTTTACTCTCGCTGCCTTAGTAAACACATCTGCAAGCTGATCTTCACTTCTTGTATAACATGGCAATATCACTCCAAGTATAATCATCTGCCTCACCTTGTGACAATCAACTTCTATATGCTTCGTCCTCTCATGAAAGACTGAGTTAGAAGCAATGTGGATAGCTGCTTGATTGTCACAATGCATTGTCATAGGAGTACTCTGCTCAATCTCCAAATGCTTCAAGATCCCCTTGATCCACACCAACTCGTTTGTCAGCTTCAACATGGCTCTATACTCAGCTTCAGCACTTGAACAGGAGATAACCTTCTGCTTCTTACTCTTCCAAGTGACCAAGTTCCCTCCAATGAATGTACAATACCCAGTGGTTGATCTCCTGTCCACTCTATCTCCTGCCCAATCAGCATCACAATATCCAACCACTTCTGTACTGCCATTACAACCCATCCAAACTCCTTGACCAGACGTGCCACTCAAATACCTCAGTATCCTATCAACCATCTTCCAATGATGAACCTTTGGTGCCTGCATATGCTGGCTCACTTGATTCACTGCAAAGCATATATCAGGTCTTGTAATCGTCAAGTAGATCAGCTTTCCAACCATCCTCCTATACAGCTTAGCATCCTCAAACAACTGGTTCTCTTCAACCTCCCCCTCACGCAAGACCTTATACCCCTCCTCAAGAGGTGTCTTAGCTATCTTTCCTCCAAGCACATCAGCTTCCTTTAGCATATCCATTGCATACTTCCTTTGAGACATGAACAAACCCTCCTTTGATCTGCATATCTCAATCCCCAAGAAATACTTCATCTCTCCCAAGTCTTTGATATCAAATACTGACCTGAGAAACTCTTTAGTGGCTTTAATCCCAGCCTTATCACTCCCTGTGATAATCAAATCATCCACATACACTAGAATCACAATGATCCCTGATGGCCCGACCAGTGTGAAGAGTGTGTGATCTAGTTCAGACTTCCTGAACCCTCTCCCATTGAGTGTTGTACTCAGCTTCCTGTACCAGGCTCTAGGAGACTGCTTCAACCCATATATAGCTTTCTTCAATCTCAAAACATTTCCTGGCTTTACTAGATGCTCAAGACCAGGAGGAGGAAGCATATATACCTCATCTTCTAGCTCACCTTGTAGGAAAGCATTCTTCACATCCATCTGCCACAAATCCCACTCCAAGTTTGTTGCAATGGATAACACAATTCGAATTGTGTGAAGCTTGGCCACTGGTGCAAAAGTATCAATGTAATCTTCTCCATAAGTCTGTGTAAATCCTCTTGCAACCAGCCTGGTCTTGTGCCTATCTATCTCCCCATTTGCAAGATATTTAATGGTGAAGATCCATCTGCTTGAAACTGCCTTCTTCCCTCTAGGTAATTCACTCTCATACCAAGTGTCATTCCTGATCATTGCATCCCTTTCATCTCCTACTGAATCTCTCCAAACCTTGTGCTTCATAGCTTCTTCATAAGATCTTGGTATCTCATTCTCATCCAAGTTACACATAAACACCATGTGCTCTTCTGGAAACTCAGCAAAGGAACACATGGCTTGAGAGGGATGCTCCACAGCCTGGGCATTGTAGTACACTCTCGTGTTTACCCAGTTGGAAGGATCCCTCCTTATCCTTGTGCTCCTCCGCAAGGTCTCAACCTGTTCTTCAGCCTGAACATTCTCTTGTGCTTCCTCTCTTAAACCAGTAGGTTCTCCCTGCTCATTTCCAGCAGGTTCTCCCTGCTCATTTCCACCTGACTGAGCTCCACTCTCTACTTCCTGTGTCTCCTCCTGATCATGCTGACCTGAATCCTCTTGGTTATGCTCCTGCTCCCCTGATTCAGATCCATTCCCCCTCTCATGATCAAGAGGAGTTGTTCCTCCAGCTTCTCCAGCTTGATTAGTAGGTCCTGTTCTTCCTGGTTCCTGATCTTGGGATAATCCTATCCCTAGCCTCTCCAACAACACCCTCAATGTTGTTGCCTTCTCTGATGGAGCTCGGGACAGATCCTCTAGATCTTCCCATTTCTTCTCCTCATAATACCCTTTAGACTCAACAAACTTCACTTCTCTAGATACCATAACCCTCCTAGTTATTGGATCATAACATTTGTAGCCTTTCTGAGTGATTGAGTACCCAATGAACATAGCTTTAGTACTCTTTGCTTCTAGCTTGTTCCTTCTTTCTCCGGGAATCATCACATAACATAAGCACCCAAAGACTCTCAAATGATCAATGTGTGGCTTGGTCTTGTTCAATACTTCAAAGGGAGACAGTTTCTTCAAGACACGGGTTGGCACTCTATTGATGAGATAGCAAGCAGTCTGAACAGCATCACTCCAAAACCTCTTAGGGACATTCATGTGGAACATGATTGATCTCGCAACCTCCATCAAATGTCTGTTCTTCCTCTCAGCCACCCCATTTTGTTGTGGTGTGTAAGGACAGCTAGTTTGTTGCACAATCCCATGCTTTGCAAGATGACTCTTGAAAGCATTGCTAGTGTATTCTCCTCCATTATCAGACCTCAGAATCTTCACAGTGGCATTGTACTGATTAGTAACATATGCTTGGAAGTTCATGAAGGCTTCTAGGACTCTGTCTTTGGAGGGAATCATGGTGATCCATGTGTACTTTGACTTCTCATCAATGAAAGTCACAAAGTACTTATGGCTGTCTCTAGACATACAGGGAGCTGTCCACACGTCTGAATGCACCAGATCAAAGCAATTCTCATATCTGGTTTCTGATGTTGGGAAGACAGTCCTACAGTGCTTTCCAAGTATACAAGCTTCACACTCCAAGTGATTGAACGCCATACTTGGTAGAATCAGTTCAATTGCCTTGGCATGAGGATGTCCCAGCCTTGCATGCCATGTGAGATTATCACACCTATCCGTTGTGCTGCTTAAACACACAGACTCCACAGGACTAGGCGCCTCAGTTGTTTGGAGATGATAGAGCTGATGCTTGCTGTCTCCTCTGCCAATAACCCTTCCAGTCTTCAAATCCTGGAACTCAACTTCATTTGGTCTGAAAACTACTTGACAATCCAGATCAACTGTAGCCTTCTTAACTGAGATTAGATTGGATGTAAACTGAGGTAGGTAGAAGGCAGTGGAGTTCTTCTCAAACAGCTTGAGGTTTCCCACTCCTTCTATTGGGATCCTGGTACCATTGGCTATCATGACACTCCCTGTTGCTGCTTTAACCTCACTGATTAGTCTCTTGTCACTGATCATGTGGTGTGTTGCTCCAGAGTCAATGATGATGGGTTTAGATGTGGATGCTTTGGCAGGAGCACCCAGACTCCGGGTCGTAGCCAAAGCATACACATGCTTAACCAACTCATCCCATTCCTCCTTTGTCACACACTCATCTGCCCTCTTGGTATCCATTCCTCTCATATCCGCACTGTCTCCTACTGTTTCTCCCATGTAAGCTGAGTATGAACACTCTCCTATAACCATCTGCTGAAGTGCATCCTTGATTCTCTTCAAGATTACACTCATCCTGCCACTTAAGTGCTCAGACTCGCTATCCTTTCTCCATACCCTTCTCTTCATTAACCACTCCTTAGAAAGTTTTCTCAACCTTCCCCTCTTACAGCTTGTACCTCCCTTCCATCTTCCTGGCTTCCTGTTCATTTCCCACACATCACAAGTATATTTAACAAGCTCACATACCTCTTCCATAAGGAAGCTGAAGATCACATCTTGCTTCCTCCTTTCTTGACTACATCTCGGATTTGATGTGTGTGTCTTCACCACATCTAGCTCTGACCACACTTCTCTCAGCCTTCCCACAAGCTGATAACACTCATCCTTTCCTTGTCTCAAGCCGCGGATCACCCCTCTGTCCTCAACGACTCTCACAAGCTTGGACTTGCCTAAAGTTGCTTCAATCTCACTCTTTGTAGTGTTTCCTTGAACAACTTCATTTCCCAGCTTCAGACCTCTTGTCTGACCTTCTTCAGTAGCCATTTCCATGAAAGGTTTCCCCTTTCCATGACTACTCCATAACCCACAGCTTTCCAAAGCTCTTTTAGCCCACCTTGACCACTCGCCATGCCTCTCCTCTTCAGTCTTCACAGTTGACTCAGGTCTGTGCTCCATTTCCATGTTGAGATGATTTGGATTCACCAGAACCTCTCACGCCACCAAGATAATGAAACCCAGAAGTTAAGAACACCAAGAACACTCAAGAACACTCAATAATTTTAAGAAAAAGGAATCACACTCTCCCACTTTGCGCAACCTGGCTCTGATACCATATACACTTTTGTGTATTAGAGCATGATTCAACTAATCCAGGATAATCAGATGAAAAGATTAAAGAGATTAAGAGATTTTAGTGAGAGAATAGAGAGAGACTCAAAACTCCATTAGTTTGATTAATGAGAGAGTTTACAACACATATAGATTAGGGATACATCAATTCGTCCAGGTTCACTCTAGCTAGGATAAGAAGCATGTGTAGTCAAAGATGCTTGATTTAAACTAGCCAATAAGGTTCCTCACATGCTTGGGCATCTTGCTTTAGCTTTCCAGCTGGTGCCAGCCTGTCTAAAGCTCTCTAGCCTTGACCAGACCTTATCCAAACTCCTCCTTGCTTATTCAGACTCCTCCTGGCGTGATTCACTCTTCACATAGATGCAAGGTAACTTCCCAAGTCTTTTAACTCAGTTACCACAGTAACAATAAAGTTACTGTGGTAAATCTCCAAGTTACTGCCTGCTCCAAATCCCTTCCTCTATCCATGTATCCACTCTTCATCTCCTCATCTCAACAAAATCTAATATGGTATCAGAGCCAGGTTCCTTTAAAAGGAGAGAGTGATTTCGTTTTTCTAAATGTTCTTGAGTGTTCTTGAGTGTTCTTGAGAGTTCTTGAGGTTTTTCAAGAGCTAGATCCTTTAAAAGTCAAGTTTGTGTCTGTTGGTGTTTCTTTTGGAGAGTCAGCTTCAAGGGAGTCCCTTTAGGTGTTTGACAAGGTCAGAAGATGGGTCTAGCTTGTGGTTCAGCAAGGCGTGAAGAGAAGGAAGAGAGAGGGAATGAGTGGGGGTGGTTCTCACAAATGAAAACGACTCTGAAGAGGTGTGGAGTTTGGAGAAACCATGAGAAGGAAGAGTCTTTGAAGGGTAAAGCTGCTGAGAAAGATCAGACAGCAAGAGAAACAAGTGGAAATTGCTTTAGTCTTGAAGAAAGTACACTGCTTGAGAAGATTGAAGATGTTTATGAGAACAAGATCAGTCTTAGGAGAGTGTATGAAGTCAAGAAGGTGATTAGTGGAGGTAAACCAGGAAGAGAAGAGTTCAATAACCATGTGAGGAAGCTACAACATTTGTGGGTTGAACTACAAGGGTTGAGATCCCATGTGGATGGGGATGCTACACAAGAGCAAGAGACGGTCTTGAAGCTCTTGGCGAGCATGGAGTCATCATATGGGTGGCTGGTAGAGGTGGTTCTAAGAGGGGAACAGCTTCCGGAAATGGAAGAGATTTGTGGCTTATAAGAAGGGCGTATGAGATAATGAGAGATGATGAGAGGCTAACCATGAGTAGGAGTGAGAGCTCATGGAGGCCAACTGGGAGTAGGAGTGAGAGCTTCCAGAAGCTAACCATGAGTAGGAGTGAGGGCTCATGGAGGCTAACCGGGAGTAGGAGTGAGGGCTTCCGGAAGAAGAGAAGGTGCAGAATGCTATCCAAAGCTTCTATCAACATAGGAAAGGGTAGAAAGAGAGTTGTGGGAGAGTGTTCTTACTCAGCCTACATGGGGGAATCAGTAGAAGACAGTGGGGTGTTAAGAGAGCAGGAGAAAGGGAGTGGAGCTGATGATCGCATCACCAGGAAGGAATGGAGAGTGTTCATGGAACATGTACAAGCCTTAACAGCAAGCAAGAAGCATGCTATACAATCCGGAGCTTCTAAACCCATGGTGATTGATTCTGGAGCAAGTCATCATATGATCAGTGATAGGAGGCTTATAAGTGAGATCAAGGCTGCAACAGGGAGTGTTAGGATAGCTAATGGTGCTATGATCCCAATAGAAGGAGTGGGAAAGCTCAAACTGTTTGAGAAGGACACGGCTGCCTTCTACATGCCTCAGTTCACTTCAAATCTATTATCTGTGAAGAAAGCTACCATTGATCTTGATTGTCAAGTAGTATTCAGACCTGATGAAGTTGAGTTTCAAGATTTGAAGACTGGGAGAGTCATTGGCAGAGGAGACAGCAAAAATCAGCTATACCACCTCGACTTGGCTAAGACCTCTAATCCCTTTGATTCTATTTGCTTGAGTAGTACTGCTGAGAAGATTGATAGTATTACTTGGCATGCTAGATTAGGACATCCTCATGCTCGTGCCATTGAATTGATAATCCCTAATATGTCATTCAATCACTTGGATTGTGAAGCATGCATATTAGGAAAGCATTGTAGGACTGTTTTCCCAACATCTAAGACTACTTATGAGCATTGCTTTGATCTAGTTCACTCGGATGTGTGGACTGCTCCATGCATGTCTAGAGACAGCCATAAATACTTTGTGACATTCATTGATGAGAAGTCTAAGTATACATGGCTCACATTGCTTCCATCTAAAGATAAGGTGCTAGAAGCGTTTATGAACTTCCAAGCATATGTATCTAATCAATACAATGCTACTGTGAAGGTACTGAGATCAGACAACGGAGGTGAATACATCAGCAATGCCTTCAAGAGTCATCTAGCCAAGCATGGGATTGTGCATCAGACCAGTTGTCCCTACACACCACAGCAGAATGGTGTAGCTGAGAGGAAGAATAGGCACTTGATGGAGGTTGCTAGGTCGATGATGTTTCATGCAAATGTCCCAAAAAGATTTTGGGGAGATGCTGTTCAGACTGCTTGCTATCTCATCAACCGGGTCCCAACCAAGATACTGAAGAATCTGTCTCCATTTGAGGTGCTGAATAAGAGCAAGCCTTTTATTGATCACCTACGAGTATTTGGGTGTGTATGCTATGTCATGACTCCAGGAGAACAGAGAAACAAGCTGGAGGCAAAGAGTACTAAGGCAATGTTTATTGGATACTCTATCACTCAGAAGGGATACAAGTGCTATGATCCTGAAGCAAGGAGAGTGATGGTATCTAGAGAAGTGAAGTTTATTGAATCCAAAGGGTATTATGAAGAAAAGGAGTGGGAAAATCTGAAGGATTTGTCTCAAGCTCCATCTGATAGAGCAACAACACTGAGGGTGCTGTTGGAGAAGCTAGGGATAGGGTTATCCCAGGATCAGGAATCTGGAAGAAGAGAGTCTTCCAATCCGACTAGTGAAGCTGAAAGAACAACTCCTCTTGATCATGAGAGGGGGAATGGAACTGAATCTCATGAGCAAGTGCACAATCAAGAAGATTCAGGCCAGCATAATCAAGAGGTGACACAGGAAGTAGAGAGTGGTGCTCAGTCTAGTGGAGATGGGCAAAGAGAGTCTACTGGCTCAGATGAGAGTGGTACTCAGTCTAGTGGAGATTGGGAAGTAGATCCTGATGGGTCAAATGAGAGTGGTGCTCAATCAAGTGAAGATGGGCAAGAGCCACAAGAAGAACAAGTTCAGGAGCTAAGGAGGAGCACAAGGGTGAAGAGAGATGCTTCCAACTGGGTAAACACGAGAGTGTACTACAATGCCCAGGCTGTGGAGCATCCTTCTCAAGCTATGTGTTCCTTTGCAGAGTTTCCGGACGAGCATACAGCCTTCACAGTAAGCTTGGATGAGAGCTATATTCCAAGGACATATGAAGAAGCTATGGCTTTAAAGGAGTGGAGAGATTCAGTTGCTGATGAGTCCGGAGCCATGATTAAGAATGAAACATGGTATGAGAGTGAGCTGCCTAAAGGGAAGAAGGCAGTGACTAGTAAATGGGTGTTCACAATCAAGTTTCATCCTGATGGAAGAATAGAGAGGCGCAAGTCTAGGTTGGTGGCAAGAGGATTCACTCAGACATATGGTGAGGACTATGTTGAGACCTTTGCTCCTGTGGCTAAACTTCATACTATCAGGATTGTATTATCTTTAGCTGTGAATCTTGAGTGGGATTTGTGGCAAATGGATGTGAAGAATGCATTCCTTCAAGGAGAGTTGGAAGATGAAGTTTACATGCATCCACCACCAGGTCTTGAACATCTAGTAAAGAAGGGTAATGTGTTGAGGTTGAGGAAAGCTATCTATGGTCTCAAGCAGTCTCCAAGGGCGTGGTACAACAAGTTGAGTACTACACTGAATGGGAGAGGGTTCAGAAAGTCAGAATTGGATCACACTCTCTTTACCTTAACCACCTCATCTGGTATTGTGGTATTGCTTGTGTATGTGGATGATATCATCATCACAGGCAGTGATAAGGAAGGCATCAAGGCTACAAAGGAGTATCTCAAGGCAAGCTTTGAGATTAAAGACTTGGGGGAAATGAAGTATTTTCTTGGGATTGAGATATGCAGATCAAAGGAAGGACTGTTTATGTCTCAAAGGAAGTATGTGATTGATCTATTGAAGGGAGCAGATGCCTATGGAGGAAAGACAGCCAAGATGCCAATGGAGGATGGTTACAAGGTTCCACGTGAGGGGGAGATTGAGGATAGCAAGCCATTCCATGATCCTAAGCTGTATAGGAAGCTAGTGGGGAAGTTGATTTATCTTACCATTACTAGACCTGATGTGTGCTTTGCGGTGAATCAAGTCAGTCAACACATGCAAGTTCCTAAGGAGCACCACTGGCGGATGGTGGAAAGGATCTTGATGTATCTGAATGGAACTACTGGTCTTGGAGTATGGATGGGATGTAACAAGAGTACTGAGGTTGTAGGCTACTGTGATGCAGATTGGGCTGGGGACCGAGCAGATAGAAGATCAACCACAGGCTATTGTACATTCATTGGTGGTAACTTGGTCACTTGGAAGAGTAAGAAGCAGAAGGTAGTGTCTTGTTCCAGTGCTGAGGCCGAGTATAGAGCAATGCTGAAGCTTACAAATGAGCTAGTGTGGATAAAAGGGATTTTGAAGCATCTGGAGATTATTCAAGCAACGCCAATGACAATGCATTGTGATAATCAAGCAGCTATCCACATTGCATCTAACTCTGTGTTCCATGAGAGAACAAAGCACATTGAGGTTGATTGTCACAAGGTGAGGCAGATGATGATTCTTGGGGTGATTCTACCTTGTTATACTCGGAGTGAGGATCAGTTAGCAGATGTGTTCACAAAGGCAGCAAGGCAAAAGACAATGGAGTCCATACACATCAGGTTAGGACTCATTGATCTCTCGCCTAAGGGCTAGTCTATACACTCTCCTGATCATGTGATCTCTACTCTTTTTCCTCATTAAGGTTTTGTCCCAATGGGTTTTCTTTAATGAGGTTTTAATGAGGGAGATCTCATGGTCCTTCCAAGCTTGACTTGTTCCACATGGTCAAGCTTGAGGGGGAGTGTTGAGATGAGAGAATAAAGAGTTGATATATTGAGAGAGGAAGAGAGTTGGAGTAGACAGTAACTTTGGAGTTTTACTGTGGTAACTTTAGTTTAACCACAGTAACAACTTGGGAAGTTATCTGATGGCATGAGAAGGTAACTTAGTGAAGGGAAGAGAGTAAAGTCGACCAAAGAGGATAAGGAAGGATAAGGGAGCACTTTGACAGCCTGTATGATGCTGGAAAGGAGAGGATGCTTTTCTACTAGTGCAAGCATGTGAGAAAGCACAGCCAAGTGATTCAAAAGGAGTTCCAGCCTGTCCTTTGACTACACATGCTTATACATTTCGAAATTCCTTGTTGCTCTCTCTTTATATACTTGTAAACCCTCATCAGTATTAATTAATGGAGTTTTGAGTCTCTCTCTCTTAAGTCTCTCTCTTGTTCTTAATCTCCAATCTCTTTAATTCTCAGATTAGGCTTAATCACTCTTTAAATCACCAAATCTAAAGGCTGAGATGCTTCACATGCTTGGACAGGCTGTAAATGGGCTTCACCTTCCAGCTATGACAAACCTTATCCACACCACTCCTTGCTCCCTTTGGACGTGATCCCTTCTAAATAGGTTCAAGGTAACTTCCCATGCTTTATTTACCACTCCAAAGTTACTGTGGTAAAATAAAAGTTACCAGGTAAAACTCTAAAGTTACTGTCTCAGCCTCAACACTTATTAACCCCAAAGCTCCCATCTCTTCACTTCTTGGTCTTCATCTCAACACTCCCCCTCAAGCTAGAAGAACAACAGGAAGAAGAACCGCATCACAATAGGGATAAGGGTTTTTCGATTACAAAGGATAAGGAAAGCATGTGAAGTCAAAAGGAGGAGGAGCCTATATTTGAATCCGGCCAATGAGCTTCTCCAAGTGTGTGAGGCATCTAGCATCTTCCCATAGATGCTGTTTACTTTCCAGTCCATGCCAGACTGTCAGTCCGCGCCTCAGCCCTTCTTCCTCCGCGGTCTTATCCACTCCAAAGCTTACCCTCCTCTCCACTAAGTTACCTTGGTAACTTAGTTTTACCTTGGTGAGTTTGGTTGATGTCCTATGTACGGATGGTACGGCCTGTACGGCCTTGTACGGATCACTCAATCCAAACTCACCTCTTCTTCCATACTTCATCTCTTCCTCTAATGCCTCAACTCCCTTAGCTCCTCTTCTCATATACTTAACTCTGATCAACACTCCCCCTCAAGCTTAGCTTTGTGAAAGCCTAAGCTTGGACAGCTATGAGATCTTCCTCATTAAAAACCTTACCAAGGAAAACCCATTGGGATAAAACCTTGATAAGGGAAAAAGAGTAAAGACCTCACAGCCAAAGGGGATCAGCTCCTTCTCTTCCCAAGATCAATGAGGCCCAACCTGATGTGAATGGACTCCATTGTCTTCTGTCTTGCAGCCTTGGTGAACACATCAGCCAACTGATCTTCACTCCTTGTGTAGCATGGCAAGATGACTCCTAAGATGATCATCTGCCTCACCTTGTGGCAATCCACTTCAATGTGCTTGGTTCTCTCATGGAACACCGAGTTGGAGGCAATGTGGATGGCAGCTTGGTTATCACAATGCATAGTCATTGGCGTGGCTTGATCAATCTCTAAATGCTTCAAGATGCCCTTGATCCACACCAGCTCGTTGGTCAGCTTCAGCATAGCTCTATACTCAGCTTCTGCACTAGAGCAAGACACCACCTTCTGCTTCTTACTCTTCCAAGTAACCAAGTTGCCTCCAATGAATGTGCAATAGCCTGTGGTTGATCTCCTGTCTGCTCTATCACCAGCCCAATCCGCATCACAGTATCCAACCACTTCAGTGCTCCCATTGCAACCCATCCATACTCCTTGATCAGGTGAGCCATTGAGATACATCAAGATCCTCTCCACCATGCGCCAATGATGCTCCTTAGGCACTTGCATGTGTTGACTCACCTGATTCACAGCAAAGCAAATGTCAGGCCTAGTTATGGTAAGGTAAATCAATTTGCCAACTAGCTTTCTATAGAGTTTAGGATCCTGATAAGGTTTGCTGTCTTCAATCTCCCCCTCTCGTGGGACTTTGTAGCCATCCTCCATAGGCATCCTTGCTGTCTTGCCTCCATAAGCACCTGCACCTTTCAAAAGATCAAGTGTATACTTCCTTTGGGACATGAACAAACCTTCCTTGGATCTACATATCTCAATTCCAAGAAAGTATTTCATTTCTCCCAAGTCTTTAATCTCAAACATGGATTTAAGGAACTCCTTGGTTGCTATGATACCTTCCTTATCACTTCCTGTGATAATGATATCATCAACATACACAAGGAGTGCAATCATACCTGAGGGAGTAGTGAGAGTGAAGAGGGTGTGGTCTAGTTCAGACTTCTTGAAGCCTCGGCCATTCAGAGTAGTACTCAGCTTGTTGTACCAAGCTCTTGGTGATTGCTTCAGTCCATAGATAGCTTTCTTCAGTCTCAACACATTCCCTCTTTTCACTAAGTGTTCCAAGCCTGGAGGTGGATGCATATACACTTCATCCTCCAGCTCTCCTTGTAGGAATGCATTCTTCACATCCATTTGCCATAAGCCCCATCCAAGGTTCACAGCCAAGCTTAATACAATCCGGATTGTGTGTAGTTTAGCTACTGGTGCAAAGGTCTCAATGTAATCCTCTCCATAAGTTTGAGTGAAACCTCTTGCAACCAGTCTTGACTTCTTCCTCTCAACTGTTCCATCAGCCTTATACTTGATTGTGAAGATCCATCTACTAGTCACAGCCTTCTTCCCTTTTGGTAACTCACTCTCATACCATGTATCATTCTTGATCATAGCTCCTGCCTCAGCTCCAACTGATTCCTTCCATTCCTTATCCATTACTGCCTCTTCATAGCTTCTTGGAATGTAATTCTCATCCAAGTTTACCATAAAAGCACAATGTTCTTCAGGGTATTGAGCAAAGGAGCACACAGCTTGAGAGGGATGCTCCACAGCTTGGGCATTGTAGTACACTCGCGTGTTTACCCAACTGGAAGGATCCTTCCTCAGCCTTGTGCTTCTTCTCAATACAGGTTGTTCTTGTTCTTGAACCGGTTCATCTTGTGTACTTGGTTCTTGAACTCCACTCTGATGTTCTTCATCTTCTTGGCTTTGCTCACCTTGATGATGAGAACCTGAGTTGATCTCTTCTCCTTCTTCACTCAAGCCGACTCCTTCTTGGCCATTTTCTTGAGTTTCAGGTTCACTTCCCCCCTCATGATCAAGGTGAGGTGTTTGTGTAGCTCTAAGCGGTTCATTGGAGCTTCCTCCCTGGCCTCCACCACTCGCAGACTGATCCTGGTTCATCCTGATGCCTAGACCCTCTAGGATAGTCCTTAAGACTCCAGCCTTATCTGATGTGAGATCCTTCAATTCCTCTTGATTCTTCTCCTCATAGTACCCTCTTTCTTCAATGAACTTCACATCTCTAGATACAAGTACTCTTCTAGCTTCTGGATCATAACACTTGTATCCTTTTTGAGTTGTTGAGTAGCCAATGAACATTGCCTTCCTGCTTCTTGCTTCTAACTTGTTTCTCAACTCTCCTGGTACCAGCACATAGCATAAACACCCAAATACTCTTAAGTACTCTACTGATGGCTTGTGCGTGTTGAGAACCTCAAATGGTGCTTGATCCTTTAGCACCTTGGTGGGAATCCGGTTGATCAAGTAGCATGCAGTTGCAACTGCATCACTCCAAAATCTCTTTGGGACATTGGCTTGAAACATCAGTGATCTAGCAACCTCCATCAAGTGCCTGTTCTTCCTCTCAGCCACCCCATTCTGTTGTGGAGTATAAGGACAGCTTGTTTGATGCAAGATCCCATGATGGTTTAGATGGCTTTTGAACGCATAGCTTGTGTACTCTCCTCCATTATCTGATCTAAAAATTTTAATCTTGGCATGATAATGGTTAGTCACATAAGCTTGAAAGTTCTTAAATGCATCTATCACTCTATCTTTTGATGGGATTAAAGTTAACCAGGTGTATTTGGATTTTTCATCAATGAATGTCACAAAGTATTTATGATTATCCCTAGATATGCAAGGTGCAGTCCAAACATCAGAATGTATAAGATCAAAGCACTTATCATAAACACTAGTAGAGTTTGGAAAAACAGTTTTACAATGCTTGCCTAAAATGCAAGCTTCACAATCCTTATTCTCAAATGAAACACCTGGTAACATCAAGTTCAAAGCCCTACCATGGGGATGTCCTAATCTAGCATGCCACAATGCATTTTTATTTAAACTAGAAGCAGAAGTAAATGAGCATTTGTGATTGGAAACAGGTTCAAGTTCTTCAAGCAAATACAACTCTCCTTTAGTGATTCCTTTTCCAATCATTTGGCTGCTCTCAATATCCTGAAACTTCACATCATTAGGACTGAATATAACATTGCAATTCAAATCAGTTGTGCACTTCTTGACAGATAACAAGTTGGATGTGAAATCAGGCATATAGAAAGCTCTAGAGTTTTTGTCAAACAATTTCAAGTTTCCTATTCCTCTAATAGGTATCTTATCTCCATTTGCAATCATAACATGTCCATTAGTTGGTTCTATATCTTTAATCAGATTTGTATCACTAATCATGTGATGAGATGCACCAGAATCAACAATTAATGGCTTAGTTATGTTGCTAGCAGTGTGACACAGGTTCAATGGTGATCTAAATGCTTTAAGCTCATGATACATCCTAGCATTTCTATCAAAGGTGTACTCGGCTCTAGCATTGTCACTACACTTAATGCTATTCATCCTAGCAATGTCAGTAACATATGGAGTATTATCTATAGTCCTAGCTATCATTGATGCACCAAATGAGTACCCATGAATGTTACCATTCTCCTTGAGCATTTTGATGAGTGCATCCATCTCGGATCTCCTTATGAAGTCCTGATCATTGCCGCGGATGTTAGGAGTTGCTGAGTATGTCACCAGTGCCTTGCCATCACCCTCACGTCCCTCTCCTTCAGCTCCACGGTTAGATGGTCCTGCTCCATCAGATACATGCGCCCTTGCCTCCCTTTCCTTCATGAACTTCGCCGGCTTCAAATGAGGATGAAGTATCCAGCATTGGCTCTTCTTGTGTCCATGCTTCTTGCAATGATCACAATTGCCATTGAACTTCCTATCCTCATACTTGCCGTGTGCTGCTTTGTTGGCTTGTGGAGTCTCTTCATGATCAGATTGCACAGCATTAGCAAGAGACAGCTCCCCCTTGCCTCCAAACAAGCCAATGGAGCCTTGCTCCTTTTGTATCTGAGCACACGCCTCCTCTAGATCAGGTAGCTTCTCGGACCTCAACATGTGCTGGATTAGACCAGTGTAGCTTGGATTCAGCGTGAGTAGAAGCCCAAAGACCTTGTCCTGCTCACGCCTCTCATTTAGGAGCTCTGGATCAAGTGTACTTGGCCTAAGCATCTCCAACTCAGACCACAGTGACCGGAACCTTCCCAAATGCTTGGTAAACTCCATGTCTTCTTGAGACAACCCATTGATTGCCTTCTTTACTTCAAACACCCGGCTCAGATTGGAAGTGTTTCCATACACCTTCTTCAGTGTGTCCCACAGCTCCTTGGCTGTCTCACAGTAGCTATAAGCATCCAGTATAGCTGGCTCTAACGAGGCATGAAGAACTGACATCACCATCATGTCTTCTTGCTGCCACTTCTCAGCTTCACTCTCCGAGACACTCTCCTTGTCTCCTTCTTGGGTAATCAGCTTAGGAGCCTCACCGGACGTGATGTGCTTCCATAAGCCCTTGCTTCCCACAGCAGTCTTCACCATCCTAGACCATACTAGGTAGTTACTTCCCTTGAAAGTCACCGCAACCTTCATCTTCATCCCGCTTTCCATCTTCAACAGCTTCACTTCAATAGCTTGCAAAAGACTTGATCTTGGACCTTAGATTCGCAACACCAGCTTCCCCACCTTGTATCTTGTCTTGTATCTTCAAAGAACCTCCAAAGAACCAGAAAAGATCTCTCAAAAGTAGCTGAACCCTTTGTGATGTCGAAACTCTCAAGAACACTCCAAACACACTCACTTGATCTCTTAAAGCTTCACGTTTGAATCTTTAAGAGAAACACCAAAGAACTCAGATTGAAATCAACCTGGCTCTGATACCATATGACTTTTGAGAAATGTAAGATAGAATCTGAGTTTATAAGAGAATAAGAGATAGATTAAGAAAGAGTAAGAGATTATGAGACTAATGGAGAATCATTGTGAAATGTGTAGAGAGATTTAGTGATTAGAACTGTCTAACTTTCATTAATGATCTTGGGTTACAATATATAGTAAGGGGAGCTTAGGGTTTTCGATTACAAAGGATAAGGAAAGCATGTGAAGTCAAAAGGAGGAGGAGCCTATATTTGAATCCGGCCAATGAGCTTCTCCAAGTGTGTGAGGCATCTAGCATCTTCCCATAGATGCTGTTTACTTTCCAGTCCATGCCAGACTGTCAGTCCGCGCCTCAGCCCTTCTTCCTCCGCGGTCTTATCCACTCCAAAGCTTACCCTCCTCTCCACTAAGTTACCTTGGTAACTTAGTTTTACCTTGGTGAGTTTGGTTGATGTCCTATGTACGGATGGTACGGCCTGTACGGCCTTGTACGGATCACTCAACCCAAACTCACCTCTTCTTCCATACTTCATCTCTTCCTCTAATGCCTCAACTCCCTTAGCTCCTCTTCTCATATACTTAACTCTGATCAACACTATCCCACTTTCAAATCAGGTGATCCCACTTTTCCTGTTTGGGAATATGACAACTTCTTCGTCATTCTAATCATACCAGAATGAATCATGATTTAAGAAGCTTGATTTTGATACATAAAGTAATGGAGAATCACTAGGAAGTTGAATAAATCTCATAGGAGTTAGGATGAAGAAGCTATCCCACTTTCAAATCAGGTGATCCCACTTTTCCTGTTTGGGAATATGACAGCTTCTTTGTCATTCTAATCAAACCAGGATGAATCGCGATGTAAGAAGCTTGATTTTGATATATAAAGTAATGGAGAATCACTAGGAAGTTGAATATATCTCATAGGAGTTAGGATGAAGAAGCTATCCCACTTTCAAATCAGGTGATCCAGTTTTCCTGTTTGGGAATATGACAGCTTTTTTGTCATTCTAATCAAACCAGGATGAATCGCGATGTAAGAAGCTTGATTTTGATATATAAAGTAATGGAGAATCACTAGGAAGTTGAATAAATCTCATGGGAGTTAGGATGAAGAAGCTATCCCACTTTCAAATCAGGTGATCCCAGTTTTCCAGTTTGGGAATATAACAGCTTTCTTGTCATTCTAAGAGAACCAGGATGAATCGCGATATAAGAAGCTTGATTTTGATACATAAAGTAATGGAGAATCACTAGGAAGTTGAATAAATCTCATTGGAGTTAGGATGAAGAAGCTATCCCACTTTCAAATCAGGTGATCCCAGTTTTCCTGTTTGGGAATATGACAGCTTCTTTGTCATTCTAATCAAACCAAGATGAATCGCGATGTAAGAAGCTTGATTTTGATATATAAAGTAATGGAGAATCACTAGGAAGTTGAAGAAATCTCATAGGAGTTAGGATGAAGAAGCTATCCCACTTTCAAATCAGGTGATCCCAGTTTTCCTGTTTGGGAATATGATAGCTTCTTTGTCATTCTAATCAAACCAGGATGAATCTTGATGTAAGAAGCTTGATTTTGACACATAAAGTGATGGTGTATCACTAGGAAGTTGAATAAATCTCATAGGAGTTAGGATGAAGAAGCTATCCCACTATCAAATCAGGTGATCCCAGTTTTCCTGTTTGGGAATATGACAGCTTCTTTGTCATTCTAATCAAACCAGGATGAATCGTGATGTAAGAAGCTTGATTTTGATACATAAAGTAATGGTGAATCACTAGGAAGTTGAATAAATCTCATAGGACTTAGGATGAAGAAGCTATCCCACTTTCAGATCAGGTGATCCCAGTTTTCCTGTTTGGAAATATGACAGCTTCTTTGTCATTCTAATGAAACCAGGATGAATCGTGATGTAAGAAGCTTGATTTTGATACATAAAGTAATGGTGAATCACTAGGAAGTTGAATAAATCTCATAGGAGTTAGGACGAAGAATGTTAAAATGAGTTGTTCAGTATATGAGGAGATGGCTTAAGGAGTTGAGGATGTGAGAATGTGGAGGCAAAGGGAAGGAAGGTTAGGGATCGACCAGGCCGTACAAGAGGCCGTACCGGCCGTACCGTCCATACTGTCCGGGTCGATCCATAACTCGACCAAGAGGGAAGTTACCCGGGTGAAAGAGTTAAACGGCCAAAGGGGTTTACCTTAAGGGAAATGACCGTTTGGATGGATGGAGTGACTGAGCCTTATCCACACAGGCTGGAACAGGCTGTAAAGGCAAAAGGAGCCGAGTCCAAGATGCCAAAAGCGTGTGACATCTCTCATTGGATTAGTTTTGAATTAAAGCAACCTTATCCTTGACCTCACATGCTTAGTCTCTCTAAAACCCTTGTATCTGATCCTATATATTGTAAACTCTGCCTTGATTAATAGATAACACGAGTTCATCATATTCTCTCTCTAGTTCATCATGTTTCTCTTCTACATTTCATAAATCATCTCATCTCACTTTAATCTTTCTCTAAATCTCTCAATACCTGTTCAACTCTCTAAAATCATATGGTATCAGAGCCAGGTTGGCTTTGGTATTGAGATTTAGAGTGTTCTTCAGCTTCAGTTCATACTAGTTCATACTTTCTTTTCGGTTCTAACAAAGCAAGATGGAGGGAAACTACAAGGTCATTACGGTTCCTGTTGCGTTGAAGGGTGGTAGTAACTACCTGTTGTGGTCAAGGCTGGTGAAGACAGCCATTGGGAGGCTAGGGCTGTGGAGTCACATCACGGATGATACAACCAAGCCAGTGGCTAAAGACGGAGAAGGAGATGAAGGTGTGGGAGATCAAGTTGCTGCGGCCGAGAAGAAGTGGATTCAAGAAGACTTGATGGTGCTTTCAGTGCTACAAGGGTCCCTTGAAGAGCATCTCTTGGAGGCCTACAGCTACTGCGAGACTCCAAAACACCTGTGGGAGGTACTCCAGAAGACATTTGGGAACGTTACCAATCTGAACCGTGTGTTTGAGATTAAGAAGGCCATCAACACACTGGTACAAGATGGGGAAGAGTTCACCAAGCATTTGGGCAAGTATAGATCCTTGTGGTCTGAGCTTGAATCATTGAGGCCAAGCACCGCGGATCAAGAGCTACTCATGGAGAGGAGGGAGCAGGATCAGGTGTTTGGATTGCTGTTGACACTAGATCCTCCATTCAATGATGTGATCAAGCACATGTTGAGGATGCCGAGTCTTCCATCCATGGAGGAAGTGTGTGCGCAGATTCAGAAGGAAGAGGGGTCACTTGGTATGTTTGGAGGGAAAGGAGACATGGCTCTGTCCAACAAGGCTGAAGCCGGCCAAGTTCAACAAGGAGAGAGAGGGAAGAGCTCACCTTTCTGCAGAGACAAGTGAAGCTGGCGCATCAGGAGCTGGCTCATCTGGTCTTGCGGGTGAAAGTGAAGGAAGAGCCTTAACCTCTCACCACCAAGTAGCTGTGAAGAACATGGATCATGAGGTGATCAAGAAGTCAGACATTGATGCCTTGATCAAAGCCCTTAAGGAGTCTGGTAAAGCCCTTGGTTATTCTTATACTGCTCATGTGTTGCCTAGAACTTGTGATAGCTTGCTAGGAAACTTTGATAGAATGGGAAATGAACCAGATAGATATACAACCTTTGCTGCTGATAGGATGTCTAGAAATGAATCCACATTGCTTGATCTCATTGATAAACTGAAACTGGTAAGAGAATCACCTAGGAATCATATTGCTCAAGGAATAAAACCATTGATTATTGATTCAGGTGCTTCACACCATATGATAAGTGATGATAGCCTTATAAAGAACATAGAACCGGCTCATGGACATGTAATGATTGCAAATGGTGATAGAATTCCTATTAGAGGTGTAGGAGACTTGAAACTGTTTAATAAGGATTCTAAAGCTTTATACATGCCTGAGTTTACTTCTAATCTATTATCTGTCAAGAGGTGTACCAATGATCTTCAATGCAATGTTATTTTCAGTCCTAATGATGTGAAATTTCAGGATATTGAAAGCAGTAAGTTGATTGGGCAAGGAGTAACCAAAGGAGACCTTTGTTTACTTGAAGACCTTTCTTTCATTTCTAGTTCTAGTTGCTTGTTGAGTTCCGTTTTAAGTAGAGGTGCATTGTGGCATTCTAGGCTAGGACATCCACATGTTAGAGCCTTAAGCTTAATGTTACCAGGTGTCATGTTTAAAAATAATGAGTGTGAAGCTTGTATTTTGGGAAAACATTGTAAGACTGTGTTCAAGAGATCTACTACTATCTATGATAAATGCTTTGATCTTGTTCATTCTGATGTATGGACTGCTCCATGCTTATCTAGGGACAATTACAAATACTTTGTCACATTCATAGATGAGAAATCCAAATACACCTGGATAACACTAATTAAAACAAAGGATAGGGTTCTAGATGCATTTAGAAACTTTCAATTATATGTTTCTAACCAATATAATGCCAAGATTAAGAATTTCAGGTCTGATAATGGTGGAGTATACTGGCCATGCATTCAAGAACCATCTAGCTCAACATGGGATACTCCACCAAACGAGTTGCCCTTATACACCTCAACAAAATGGAGTGGCTGAGAGGAAGAACAGACATCTTATGGAAGTGGCTAGATCAATGATGTTCCAGATGAGAGTACCAAAGAGATTCTGGAGTGATGCTATATTGAGAGAGGAAGAGAGTTGGAGTAGACAGTAACTTTGGAGTTTTACTGTGGTAACTTTAGTTTAACCACAGTAACAACTTGGGAAGTTATCTGATGGCATGAGAAGGTAACTTAGTGAAGGGAAGAGAGTAAACTCGACCAAAGAGGATAAGGAAGGATAAGGGAGCCTTTGACAGCCTGTATGATGCTGGAAAGGAGAGGATGCTTTTCTACTAGTGCAAGCATGTGAGAAAGCACAGCCAAGTGATTCAAAAGGAGTTCCAGCCTGTCCTTTGACTACACATGCTTATACATTTCGAAATCCCTTGTTGCTCTCTCTTTATATACTTGTAAACCCTCATCAGTATTAATTAATGGAGTTTTGAGTCTCTCTCTCTAGTCTCTCTCTTGTTCTTAATCTCTAATCTCTTTAATTCTCAGATTAAACTTAATCACTCTTTAAATCACAAAATCTAATATGGTATCAGAGCCAGGTTCCTTTAAAAGGAGAGAGTGATTTCGTTTTCTAAATGTCCTTGAGTGTTCTTGAGTGTTCTTGAGAGTTCTTGAGAGTTTGTCAAGAGCTAGATCCTTTAAAAGTCAAGTTGGTGTCTGTTGGTGTTTCTTTTGGAGAGTCAGCCTCAAGGGAGTCCCTTTAGGTGTTTGACAAGGTCAGAAGAGGGGTCTAGTTTGTGGTTAAGCTTGGCGTGTGAGATTAGAAGCATTTGGGGGAAGATCTAGGCTAAAGGTTGTTGCTTTAGGCTAAAGGTTGTTGCTTTAGGCTAAAGGAAATGGAGCTGCTTCAATCTGGTACAACAAGGCGTGAAGAGAAGAAAGAGAGAGGGAATGAGTGGGGGTGGTTCTCACAAATGAAAACAACTCTGAAAAGGTGTGGAGTTTGGAGAAACCATGAGAAGGAAGAGTCTTTGAAGGGTAAAGCTGCTGAGAAAGATCAGACAGCAAGAGAAACAAGTGGAGATTGCTTTAGTCTTGAAGAAAGTATACTGCTTGAGAAGATTGAAGATGTTTATGAGAACAAGATCAATCTTAGGAGAGTGTGTGAAGTCAAGAAGGTGATCAGTGAAGCTAAGCAAGGAAGAGAAGAGTTCAATAACCATGTGAGGAAGCTACAACACTTGTGGGTTGAACTACAAGGGTTGAGATCCCATGTGGATGGGGATGCTACACCAGAGCAAGAGATGGTCTTGAAGCTCTTGGCGAGCATGGAGTCATCATATGGGTGGCTGGTGGAGATGGTTCTAAGAGGGGAACAGCTTCCGGAAATGGAAGAGATCTGTGTGCTTATAAGAAGGGCGTATGAGATAATGAGAGATGATGAGAGGCTAACCATGAGTAGGAGTGAGAGCTCATGGAAGCCAAATGGGAGTAGGAGTGAGAGCTTCCAGAAGCTAACCATGAGTAGGAGTGAGGGCTCATGGAGGCTAACCGGGAGTAGGAGTGAGGGCTTCCGGAAGAGGAGGAGGTGCAGAATGCTATCCAAAGCTTATGTCAACATAGGAAAGGGTAGGAAGAGAGTTGTGGGAGAGTGTTCTTACTCAGCCTACATGGGGGAATCAGTAGAAGACAGTGGGGTGTTAAGAGAGCAGGAGAAAGGGAGTGGAGCTGATGATCGCATCACCAGGAAGGAATGGAGAGTGTTCATGGAACATGTACAAGCCTTAGCAGCAAGCAAGAAGCATGCTATACAATCCGGAGCTTCTAAACCCATGGTGATTGATTCTGGAGCAAGTCATCATATGATCAGTGATAGGAGGCTTATAAGTGAGATCAAGGCTGCAACAGGGAGTGTTAGGATAGCTAATGGTGCTATGATCCCAATAGAAGGAGTGGGAAAGCTCAGACTGTTTGAGAAGGACACGGCTGCCTTCTACATGCCTCAGTTCACTTCAAATCTATTATCTGTGAAGAAAGCTACCATTGATCTTGATTGTCAAGTAGTATTCAGACCTGATGAAGTTGAGTTTCAAGATTTGAAGACTGGGAGAGTCATTGGCAGAGGAGACAGCAAGAATCAGCTATACCACCTCGACTTGGCTAAGACCTCTAATCCCTTTGATTCTATTTGCTTGAGTAGTACTGCTGAGAAGATTGATAGTATTACTTGGCATGCTAGATTAGGACATCCTCATGCTCGTGCCATTGAATTGATAATCCCTAATATGTCATTCAATCACTTGGATTGTGAAGCATGCATATTAGGAAAGCATTGTAGGACTGTTTTCCCAACATCTAAGACTACTTATGAGCATTGCTTTGATCTAGTTCACTCGGATGTGTGGACCGCTCCATGCATGTCTAGAGACAGCCATAAATACTTTGTAACATTCATTGATGAGAAGTCTAAGTATACATGGCTCACATTGCTTCCATCTAAAGATAAGGTGCTAGAAGCGTTTATGAACTTCCAAGCATATGTATCTAATCAATACAATGCTACTGTGAAGGTACTGAGATCAGACAATGGAGGTGAATACATCAGCAATGCCTTCAAGAGTCATCTAGCCAAGCATGGGATTGTGCATCAGACCAGTTGTCCCTACACACCACAGCAGAATGGTGTAGCTGAGAGGAAGAATAGGCACTTGATGGAGGTTGCTAGGTCGATGATGTTTCATGCAAATGTCCCAAAACGTTTTTGGGGAGATGCTGTACAGACTGCTTGCTATCTCATCAACCGGATCCCAACCAAGATACTGAAGAATCTGTCTCCATTTGAGGTGCTGAATAAGAGCAAGCCTTTTATTGATCACCTACGGGTATTTGGGTGTGTATGCTATGTCATGAGTCCAGGAGAACAGAGAAACAAGCTGGAGGCAAAGAGCACTAAGGCTATGTTCATTGGATACTCTATCACTCAGAAGGGATACAAGTGCTATGATCCTGAAGCAAGGAGAGTGATGGTATCTAGAGAAGTGAAGTTTATTGAATCAAAAGGGTATTATGAAGAAAAGGAGTGGGAAAATCTGAAGGATTTGTCTCAAGCTCCATCTGATAGAGCAACAACACTGAGGGTGCTGTTGGAGAAGCTAGGGATAGGGTTATCCCAGGATCAGGAATCTGGAAGAAGAGAGTCTTCCAATCCGACTAGTGAAGCTGAAAGAACAACTCCTCTTGATCATGAGAGGGGGAATGGAACTGAATCTCATGAGCAAGTGCATAATCAAGATTCAGGCCAGCATAATCAAGAGGTGACACAGGAAGTAGAGAGTGGTGCTCAGTCTAGTGGAGATGGGCAAAGAGAGTCTAATGGCTCAGATGAGAGTGGTACTCAGTCTAGTGGAGATTGGGAAGTGGATCCTGATGGGTCAAATGAGAGTGGTGCTCAATCAAGTGAAGATGGGCAAGAGCCACAAGAAGAACAAGTTCAGGAGCTGAGGAGGAGCACAAGGGTGAAGAGAGATGCTTCCAACTGGGTAAACACGAGAGTGTACTACAATGCCCAGGCTGTGGAGCATCCTTCTCAAGCTATGTGTTCCTTTGCAGAGTTTCCAGACGAGCATATAGCCTTCACAGTAAGCTTGGATGAGAGCTATATTCCAAGGACATATGAAGAAGCTATGGCTTTAAAGGAGTGGAGAGATTCAGTTGCTGATGAGTCCGGAGCCATGATTAAGAATGAAACATGGTATGAGAGTGAGCTGCCTAAAGGGAAGAAGGCAGTGACTAGTAAATGGGTGTTCACAATCAAGTTTCATCCTGATGGAAGAATAGAGAGGCGCAAGTCTAGGTTGGTGGCAAGAGGATTTACTCAGACATATGGTGAGGACTATGTTGAGACCTTTGCTCCTGTGGCTAAACTTCATACTATCAGGATTGTATTATCTTTAGCTGTGAATCTTGAGTGGGATTTGTGGCAAATGGATGTGAAGAATGCATTCCTTCAAGGAGAGTTGGAAGATGAAGTATACATGCATCCACCACCAGGTCTTGAACATCTAGTAAAGAAGGGTAATGTGTTGAGGTTGAGGAAAGCTATCTATGGTCTCAAGCAGTCTCCAAGGGCGTGGTACAACAAGTTGAGTACTACACTGAATGGGAGAGGGTTCAGAAAGTCAGAATTGGATCACACTCTCTTTACCCTAACCACCTCATCTGGTATTGTGGTATTACTTGTGTATGTGGATGATATCATCATCACAGGCAGTGATAAGGAAGGCATCAAGGCTACAAAGGAGTATCTCAAGGCAAGCTTTGAGATTAAAGACTTGGGGGAAATGAAGTATTTTCTTGGGATTGAGATATGCAGATCAAAGGAAGGATTGTTCATGTCTCAAAGGAAGTATGTGATTGATCTATTGAAGGGAGCAGATGCCTATGGAGGAAAGACAGCCAAGATGCCAATGGAGGATGGGTACAAGGTTCCACGTGAGGGGGAGATTGAGGATAGCAAGCCATTCCATGATCCTAAGCTGTATAGGAAGCTAGTGGGGAAGTTGATTTATCTTACCATTACTAGACCTGATGTATGCTTTGCGGTGAATCAAGTCAGTCAACACATGCAAGTTCCTAAGGAGCACCACTGGCGGATGGTGGAAAGGATCTTGATGTATCTGAATGGAACTACTGGTCTTGGAGTATGGATGGGATGTAACAAGAGTACTGAGGTTGTAGGCTACTGTGATGCGGATTGGGCTGGTGATAGAGCAGATAGAAGATCAACCACAGGCTATTGTACATTCATTGGTGGTAACTTGGTCACTTGGAAGAGTAAGAAGCAGAAGGTAGTGTCTTGTTCCAGTGCTGAGGCCGAGTATAGAGCAATGCTGAAGCTTACAAATGAGCTAGTGTGGATAAAAGGGATTTTGAAGCATCTGGAGATTATTCAAGCAACGCCAATGACAATGCATTGTGATAATCAAGCAGCTATCCACATTGCATCTAACTCTGTGTTCCATGAGAGAACAAAGCACATTGAGGTTGATTGTCACAAGGTGAGGCAGATGATGATTCTTGGGGTGATTCTACCTTGTTATACTCGGAGTGAGGATCAGTTAGCAGATGTGTTCACAAAGGCAGCAAGGCAAAAGACAATGGAGTCCATACACATCAGGTTAGGACTCATTGATCTCTCGCCTAAGGGCTAGTCTATACACTCTCCTGATCATGTGATCTCTACTCTTTTTCCTCATTAAGGTTTTGTCCCAATGGGTTTTCCTTAATGAGGTTTTAATGAGGGAGATCTCATGGTCCTTCCAAGCTTGACTTGTTCCACATGGTCAAGCTTGAGGGGGAGTGTTGAGATGAGAGAATAAATGGTTGATATATTGAGAGAGGAAGAGAGTTGGAGTAGACAGTAACTTTGGAGTTTTACTGTGGTAACTTTAGTTTAACCACAGTAACAACTTGGGAAGTTATCTGATGGCATGAGAAGGTAACTTAGTGAAGGGAAGAGAGTAAACTCGACCAAAGAGGATAAGGAAGGATAAGGGAGCCTTTGACAGCCTGTATGATGCTGGAAAGGAGAGGATGCTTTTCTACTAGTGCAAGCATGTGAGAAAGCACAGCCAAGTGATTCAAAAGGAGTTCCAGCCTGTCCTTTGACTACACATGCTTATACATTTCGAAATCCCTTGTTGCTCTCTCTTTATATACTTGTAAACCCTCATCAGTATTAATTAATGGAGTTTTGAGTCTCTCTCTCTAGTCTCTCTCTTGTTCTTAATCTCTAATCTCTTTAATTCTCAGATTAAACTTAATCACTCTTTAAATCACAAAATCTAATAGTCCCAAAGGATCATCACTGGCGCATGGTGGAGAGACTTCTCTTGTATCTGAATGGGACGTCAAGCCTTGGAGTGTGGATGGGATGCAACAAGAGCACTGAAGTGGTGGGATACTGTGATGCGGATTGGGCTGGAGATAGAGCAGACAGGAGATCAACCACCGGCTATTGTACATTCATTGGAGGCAACTTGGTGACTTGGAAGAGTAAGAAGCAGAAGGTGGTGTCTTGTTCAAGCGCTGAAGCTGAGTATAGAGCAATGCTGAAGCTTACCAATGAGTTGGTATGGATCAAAGGAATCTTGAAGCACTTGGAGATAGAGCAGGGAACTCCAATGACTATGCATTGTGATAATCAAGCGGCTATACACATTGCAACCAACTCAGTCTTCCATGAGAGAACCAAGCACATTGAAGTTGATTGTCACAAGGTGAGGCAGATGATTGTCTTGGGAGTGATCTTGCCATGCTACACAAGGAGTGAGGATCAACTTGCGGATGTGTTCACCAAGGCCGCAAGACAAAAGACTATGGAGTCCATTCATACCAGATTGGGGCTCATAGATCTTTCCCCAAGGAGCTGATCCCCTTTTGCCATGAGGTCTTCACTCTTTTTCCCTCATCAAGGTTTTGTCCCAATGGGTTTTCCTTGGTGAGGTTTTTAATGAGGAAGATCTCATGGTGGTTCCAAGCTTAACTAAGTTACTAAGTTAAGCTTGAGGGGGAGTGTTAAAATTAGTTGTTCAGTATATGAGGAGATGGCTTAAGGAGTTGAGGATGTGAGAATGTGGAGGCAAAGGGAAGGAAGGTTAGGGATCGACCAGGCCGTACAAGAGGCCGTACCGGCCGTACCGTCCGTACTGTCCGGGTCGATCCATAACTCGACCAAGAGGGAAGTTACCCGGGTGAAAGAGTTAAACGGCCAAAGGGGTTTACCTTAAGGGAAATGACCGTTTGGATGGATGGAGTGACTGAGCCTTATCCACACAGGCTGGAACAGGCTGTAAAGGCAAAAGGAGCCGAGTCCAAGATGCCAAAAGCGTGTGACATCTCTCATTGGATTAGTTTTGAATTAAAGCAACCTTATCCTTGACCTCACATGCTTAGTCTCTCTAAAACCCTTGTATCTAATCCTATATATTGTAAACTCTGCCTTGATTAATAGATAACACGAGTTCATCATATTCTCTCTCTAGTTCATCATGTTTCTCTTCTACATTTCATAAATCATCTCATCTCACTTTAATCTTTCTCTAAATCTCTCAATACCTGTTCAACTCTCTAAAATCATAAAGAAGCTATCCCACTTTCAAATCAGGTGATCCCACTTTTCCTGTTTGGGAATATGACAACTTCTTCGTCATTCTAATCATACCAGAATGAATCTTGTTGTAAGAAGCTTGATTTTGATACATAAAGTAATGGAGAATCACTAGGAAGTTGAATAAATCTCATTGGAGTTAGGATGAAGAAGCTATCCCACTTTCAAATCAGGTGATCCCAGTTTTCCTGTTTGGGAATATGACAGCTTCTTCGTCATTCTAATCATACCAGGATGAATCGCGATGTAAGAAGCTTGATTTTGATACATAAAGTAATGGAGAATCACTAGGAAGTTGAATAAATCTCATAGGAGTTAGGATGAAGAAGCTATCCCACTTTCAAATCAGGTGATCCCACTTTTCCTGTTTGGGAATATGACAGCTTCTTTGTCATTCTAATCAAACCAGGATGAATCGCGATGTAAGAAGCTTGATTTTGATATATAAAGTAATGGAGAATCACTAGGAAGTTGAATAAATCTCATAGGAGTTAGGATGAAGAAGCTATCCTACTTTCAAATCAGGTGATCCAGTTTTCCAGTTTGGGAATATGACAGCTTTTTTGTCATTCTAATCAAACCAGGATGAATCGCGATATAAGAAGCTTGATTTTGATATATAAAGTAATGGAGAATCACTAGGAAGTTGAATAAATCTCATGGGAGTTAGGATGAAGAAGCTATCCCACTTTCAAATCAGGTGATCCCAGTTTTCCTGTTTGGGAATATGACAGCTTCTTTGTCATTCTAATCAAACCAGGATGAATCACGATGTAAGAAGCTTGATTTTGATATATAAAGTAATGCAGAATCACTAGGAAGTTGAAGAAATTGTTGAGTTGAGTTGATTATATTGGTATGGAGAGAAGAGGAGTTGAAGAGGAGAAGAGATGGAGAAGCTTGGGGAGTTTTGGTATGAATGGTACGGACGGCCGTACACGGCCGTACCGTCCGTACCAAAGGTCTCGACCAAAACTTACCCAACTCGACCAAGTGAAACGGTAACAAGGAAATGTTACCTTGAGGGCTTAAGGAGAAGGGATCAGACCGTTGAGTGGATAAGGGAAGAGCGTGCCAGGCTGGAACAGGCTGTAAAGAGGCAAAGGGTGTGAGCCTTATCATCCAATCATCCGGAAAGCAACCTTGACTCTACATGCTTCAATAGTGCCCATTTCGCCTCTTGTAAACCCTTATTCTTTCCATATAAATATGTAACCTCACTCATTAATAAGATCATGCAGTTTGAGTCTCTCTAATCTCTTAGACACTATGGTTCTCTCTTAGACACTAAACGGCTCTCTCTAGTCTCTTAATCTTTCACAAACTTCTCTTAATCACTTCTTAAACTCTCTCTTTATTCTGATTACTCTAAGAATCTCTTAATCTCATATGGTATCAGAGCCAGGTTCATTTGAATCTGGGGTTTGATCTTTAGAGAGTTACAAGCTAACGGCTTTGAAGCTACACGCGAGTAGTCTTGAAGGTGTTGAAGCTGTGATACGTTCTAGTTGAAGCTGTGCTACGGTCTGTGTGTGTGTGCGTGATTCTAGACTCAAGGTTGGTGTGTACGAGATTCAAGATTCAAGTTTTCAAGTCAAGCAAAGATGGAACATGAGATGAACATGAGGATGAAGGTAGCGGTTACTTTCAAAGGTAGCAACTACCTTGTGTGGTCTCGGATGGTGAAGACTGCGGTGGGAAGTAAGGGTTTGTGGGGGCACATCACAACAGGGGAGGCTCCGAAACTCATTACTCAGGGAGGAGATCAAGAAGAGGTCTCCAATGAAGCGGCTGTGGAGAAATGGCAACAAGAAGACATGCTGGTGATGACGGTTCTACACGCATCCTTGGACCCAGCTATCTTGGATGCCTACAGCTACTGTGAATCAGCCAAGGAGCTGTGGGACACGCTGAAGAAGGTGTATGGGAACACTTCCAACCTCAGCCGTGTGTTTGAAGTGAAGCTAGCGATCAACCGTCTTGCACAAGAGGACATGGAGTTCACTAAGCACTTGGGGAGGTTCAGGTCCTTATGGTCAGAGCTGGAGATGCTGAGGCCGAGCACAACTGATCCAGATCAGTTGAATGAGAGGCGCGAGCAAGACAAGGTCTTTGGGTTGCTTCTCACACTGAACCCGGCATACACTCAACTCATCCAGCACATGCTAAGGTCAGACAAGCTTCCGGACCTTGAGGAGGTGTGTGCGCAAATCCAAAGGGAGCAGGGATCTATGGGGCTGTTTGGAGGAAAGGGGGAGCTCTCTCTTGCCAATCAAGCAGCTCATGAGGATTCAACCGAGACTCCACAAGCAAACAAGGCATCTCACGGGAAGTACGAGGACAGGAAGTTCAATGGCAACTGTGATCATTGCAAGAAGCATGGTCACAAGAAGAGCCAATGCTGGATACTACACCCACACCTCAAGCCGGCCAAGTTCATGAAGGAGCGTGAGGGAAGGGCAAATGTGACTGAAGGCTCAAGTGGAGCTGGCACCAGCAAGGCAAGTGAAGTGGATGGGCTTGGAGGCAATGATGGGAATGGGAAGTCTCTGGTGGCTTACACAGGCGCCTCAAGCTCACGCAGCAATGATGACTACATCAAGAGATCAGACCTTGATGCTCTCTTCAAAATGCTAAAGGAAAACGGTAACACTTATGGTTATTCCTTTGGAGCTTCTATGATTGCATATAAGGATGATCACTTGATTAGAGAACTAGTAGAACGGTTAGAAGCTAGAAATGAGTATAGACATGCTCACATTGCTAGAACTGATAGGATGCATCCATTACTTAGTAATCTATGTCATAATGCTAAACGAGTAGGCAAACCATTGATTGTTGATTCTGGTGCATCACATCACATGATAAGTGATGAGAACTTGATTAAGGATATAGAACCTACGCATGGGCATGTGATGATAGCAAATGGGGATAAGATACCTATTAGAGGAATAGGAAAGCTTAAGTTGTTTAACAAAGAATCTAGAGCTTTTTACATGCCTGAATTCACATCAAACCTATTATCTGTGAAGAAATGTACTAATGATTTACAATGCAATGTTATCTTTAGTCCTAATGATGTGAAGTTTCAGGATATTGAGAGCAGCAGATTGATTGGGAAAGGAGTGACTAAGGGAGATCTCTATATGCTTGAAGAACTCACTTCTGTTCCTGATTATAGTTGCTCGTTTACTTCTGCTTCTTTGTTGAATAAAAATGCATTGTGGCATGCTAGAGTAGGACACCCTCATGTTAAAGCTTTGAACTTAATGGTACCAGGTGTTGTGTTTGAGAACAAAGATTGTGAAGCTTGTATTTTAGGCAAGCATTGTAGAACTGTGTTTCAAAAGTCTACTACCGTTTATGATAATTGCTTTGATCTAATTCATTCAGATGTGTGGACTGCTCCTTGCTTATCTAGAGATAGTTATAAGTATTTTGTCACATTCATTGATGAAAAATCCAAATACACCTGGTTAACCTTAATTCAGACCAAAGATAGGGTACTTGATGCATTTAGAAACTTTCAAACTTATGTAACTAACCATTATCATGCTAAGATTAAAATTTTGAGATCAGATAATGGAGGAGAGTACACAAGTCATGCATTCAAGCAACACCTATCACAGCATGGGATCCTACATCAAACAAGCTGTCCGTATACTCCACAGCAGAATGGAGTGGCTGAGAGGAAGAATAGACATCTCATGGAAGTGGCAAGGTCTCTTATGTTTCAGAGTAATGTTCCAAAGAGATTTTGGAGTGATGCGGTTGCCACTGCTTGTTACTTGATCAACAGAACTCCAACCAAGGTTCTGAATGAGAAGGCTCCATTTGAAGTTCTGAACAGGTACAAACCAGCTCTTGATTACTTGCGAGTCTTTGGGTGCCTATGCTTTGTGCTCAAACCAGGAGAGCTGATCAACAAGCTAGAAGCAAGAAGTACTAAGGCTGTGTTCATAGGATACTCAGCTACACAGAAAGGATACAAATGCTATGATCCTATAGCAAGAAGAGTTCTTGTATCTAGAGATGTGAAGTTCTTGGAAGATAGAGGATACTATGAAGAAAAGAATCAAGAAGACCTGAAGGACTTAACATCAGACAAGGCAACCACCTTGCGGATCATCCTTGAAGGTCTTGGAATCAGTACATCCCAGGATCCAAGGAATCACGCAACCACACCTCCTGAAGGTGGTTCACCATCCCACCTTGATCATGAGGGAGGAGAGGAGCATGAGGAACCTATGCAAGAGACTAACCAGGATGAAGGAGGAGTAGAGAATGAAGGAGAAGAGAGCATAGGCTCTGATGGTCATGGTCATGATCATGGTGTGAGGCAAACACCTTCTCAAGATGAAGTGGTAGAAGAACAACAGGAAGAAGAACCGGTTGTGCAGCCACTAAGAAGGAGCACAAGGATAAGGAAGGATCCTTCTAGCTGGGTAAACACGAGAGTGTACTACAATGCCCAAGCTGTGGAGCATCCTTCTCAAGCCGTGTGCTCCTTTGCTCAATATCCAGAAGAACATTGTGCCTTCATGGTTAACTTGGATGAGAACTACATCCCAAGAAGCTATGAAGAAGCAATCATGTATAAAGAATGGAAGGAATCAGTTGGAGCTGAGGCAGGAGCTATGATCAAGAATGATACATGGTATGAGAGTGAGTTACCAAAAGGAAAGAAGGCTGTGACTAGTAGATGGATCTTCACAATCAAGTATAAGGCTGATGGAACAGTTGAGAGGAAGAAGTCAAGACTGGTTGCAAGAGGTTTCACTCAAACTTATGGAGAGGATTACATTGAGACCTTTGCACCAGTAGCTAAACTACACACAATCCGGATTGTATTGAGCTTGGCTGTGAACCTTGGATGGGGCTTATGGCAAATGGATGTGAAGAATGCTTTTCTACAAGGTGAACTTGAGGATGAAGTATATATGCATCCACCTCCAGGTCTTGAACACTTAGTGAAGAGTGGGAATGTGTTGAGACTGAAGAAAGCTATCTATGGGCTGAAGCAATCACCAAGAGCTTGGTACAACAAGCTGAGCACTACTCTGAATGGTCGAGGCTTCAAGAAGTCTGAACTAGATCACACTCTCTTCACTCTCACGACTCTCTCAGGTATGATTGCACTCCTTGTGTATGTTGATGATATCATTATCACAGGGAGTGATAAGGAAGGTATCATAGCAACCAAAGAGTTTCTTAAATCCATGTTTGAGATTAAAGACTTGGGAGAAATGAAATACTTCCTTGGAATTGAGATATGTAGATCCAAGGAAGGTTTGTTCATGTCTCAAAGGAAATATACACTTGATCTGTTGAAAGGTGCAGGTGCTTATGGAGGCAAGACAGCAAGAATGCCTATGGAGGATGGCTACAAAGTCCCACGAGAGGGGGAGATGGAAGACAGCAAACCTTATCAGGATCCTAAACTCTATAGAAAACTAGTTGGAAAACTGATTTACCTTACTATAACTAGACCTGACATCTGTTTTGCTGTGAATCAGGTGAGTCAACACATGCAAGTGCCTAAGGAACATCACTGGCGCATGGTGGAGAGGATCTTGATGTATCTCAACGGCTCACCTGATCAAGGGGTATGGATGGGCTGCAATGGAAGCACTGAAGTGGTGGGATATTGTGATGCGGATTGGGCTGGTGATAGAGCAGACAGGAGTTAGGACGAAGAAGCTATGATCACTAGATATTTTCCTGTTGACATTACTTTGATACATAAAGTAATGGTGAATCACTAGGAAGTTGAATAAATCTCATAGGAGTTAGGACGAAGAAGCTATCCCACTTTCAAGTCAGGTGATCCCAGTTTTTCTGTTTGGGAATATAACAGCTTCCTTGTCATTCTTATAGAACCAGGATGAATCGCGATATAAGAAGCTTGATTTTGATAAATAAAGTAATGGAGAATCACTAGGAAGTTGAATAAATCTCATAGGAGTTAGGATGAAGTATGAGATTTGAGAGCTCTGGCTGTGTATGTGTATGAGAAGCCATTAAAGGCAAAGAATAAGGTCTTGAACTAGTTGAATAAGAGGTCTGATGAAACTAGTATGAACTTGAATCAGAAACAAAGAGACTTAGAGAGATTAAGAGATTAGAGACTAAGAAAGGGGTAGATTAAGGGAATCTGATCAAGAACACACTTTTATATTTGTGAAGGAGATGGGGAAAACCCCCATACTCTCTTAAGAGAGTTACAAACGCCCATGAGGTCTTTATATAGGTTTTACACTCTTGCAAACTCATAAACCTATATCTAATGGATAGAAATAACTTAAGAGGAATGGATGGTGAGGATGAGTTGGTCTTGTTGTGATCTGAGTGATGTGTGCTGATTGGATGAGCTAAGCTGGCTCACTTTAATTCAAACAAGGCTGTGCTGTGATTGGCTCTCCTTAGGCTCCTTTGTATCTGTCTACAGATCAGTCTAGGTGCATGGTCGTGGCTGCTCTTCCTTTACAGCAACAGCCAGCCTGTCCATGCCCCAAAGTAACCAATCAGCTCCACACAGCATCTTCTTGATTCCCTTTGACTAGATTCAAACCTTGGTGCCTCACATCCTGAATAGTGATCCAAATAGTGAATAGTCAACCTGAATAGTGACTAGTGATTCACTATTCACTTTTACACCAACTTGCCCAACCTTCTCCAATCTTACTGTGGTAACTCTCCAAAGTTACTGTGGTAACTTTGGAGTTACTGTCTGACCCAAATCTTCTCCAAATGGTGTCTAAGTCCCTCCTGGACTTAACCCTATCTTTGCACACTCATCAGACCACTTCTGAAGCCTTAAGACTCTCCCAAAGCCTTAACATACAATCTCTGAAGATCTTGCCATGTCTTTGCACAAGCACCAACTCAACTCATCACTTTTGCTTCTCCACTTCTTCTCTTCAAGTTAACACTCCCCCTCAAGCTTGACTCTAGCTGATCCTAAGTCAAGCTTGGAACCTTGAAGAACTTCCTCATTAAAAACCTCACCAAGGAAAACCCTTTGGGACAAAACCTTGATGAGGGAAAAAGAGTAAAGTCTCCAAGGCCTAGGGATTGGCCAGTGAGTCTTTGTGCCTTACCAACAATGTAAGGGACACAAAGACTCTGGATCTCGGCCCCTTCTTGTGATGCAAGGTAGATCACATCTTCTCTTGCTCATCACTCTTCATCTTGTACTCATCTCTCGGTCTGATCTCCTTCACTTCCCCTTTCACCTAACCGGCTTGCTAGATGACTAGACTGAAACCTTTAGATCATCCTCTCAAGAGTATCAAGTAATAGCTGAGCCTTGGCTGCTTCTTCTCTTAGAGTTTCCACCTTGTTCTAAAGCTTCATGGTCGGATGTCTCAGTCTGTAGTACCAAGGCTGCTCTGCTTTGGCCGCCTTGGAGATTGCTTCACCATCCTCCATCTTGCTTCACAAACCGGTCTGCTCCTCTTCTAGAATAACCGCCAAGTGCTCTCATCAAGAAGCCTTCTCAACACTCCCCCTCAAGCTTGACCATGTGGAACAAGTCAAGCTTGGAAGGAGAGCTTCTTGATTCTCTACATTTGCTCACTGCCGTCCACCTTCTTGAACCGGCACCTTTGTGATCATTTGAAGTCTTCTCAACACTCCCCCTCAAGCTTGACCATGTGGAACAAGTCAAGCTTGGGAGAGCAGCTTCATGATCACACCATCAGACCCTTGCAGCACCTTCTGAACTCGCCATCTCCATGGAATGCTTGTGGAACCTTCAGCTCCCTCTTCAGACTGCTCACACTGGAAGCCGCCTTGATAGAGTAGCTCCATCATCTTCACACAGCCGAGAGTGCTCTGAACACTCCCTTGTTCTTCCCACAGCTGGATGACTCCTTTTCCATCAGTTGCTTGCCATGGTCTTCCTTCTTTGCTCACTTAACTCCCCTCCTCAAGCTTGGATAGAATGAGGGTCCAAGCTTGGAAGTGAGCAGCCGTGAGACTTCACTAACCAGTGGTACATAACCACTTCAGTAACCGCTCTCCATTGCTCATGACAATGGGCAATGCCTTCCTCTTTCTCTTGGATTGGTGAAGAACTAAGAACACTCCTTGTGCACCTGAAACACCACTCAACCTCCAGAGAAGATTAGACATAGGTGCATTGGGTCAGTCCTTGATTCCACATCAAGCTTGAACACCAATGTCTCACTAAAGCAATGCAAGATCAAACAAGACACCCAAGTTTCAAATCGTTGCAAGCTTAGCTCTCTAAGTTCTAGTATGATCCTACAGATTCATTACAAGATACTTAGGCAATTTTTGACAGCTCCTTTACTCAGCATTAGACATGAATCTAATGCTTCAATGTAAGACAGCCATTTGACAGTATGCACTAACCTTAATCAGTTTTAATTCATGAATGCAACAATACAATTCATCACACATTCATTTATAACTTAGGCTAAGCATTACTATCATCACTTAACATCAGACAATGCATTACTTTCAATCTGTTTTCAGTTCATGAGCTTCAAACTATATCATTTCACATTTAGCAAACTCATTACTTAACAGGAGCAAGCATTTTACTCTTTAAACACTAAACAAGCCTTTAAAGCATCCTGGGACAGATTCAACTAGTTATATTTAGCATCACATTATCCTCAGGTTTTTCAATCTATACACATCACAATACACAACTCATCTTATCATCTGCTCATCATCAAGAAGGTTTTAAGAATCGTTTACCACAAGGAACCAGATTGGTTCCTTAACCTTTCATGAAACCGGCCATGCTTTGTTGGACTTGAGAGTGTGGATCGTCACCCACCTCCTTCACCTTCAGTTCATGTCCTCCGTCTTGTACCATCAGCTTCAAAGACCCCTCCTTTCTTCATCTCCACTAGGCGCCAAGCTCTTGACACCATCTTCTTTGGAACCGGATGTGTTCTTCTCTTGGACAAGGCGCCTTGGTACAAGGATAGCTAGGCCTTGTCCATACACCTCTGCTTCCAAGGAGAATCACCATCAGGACAGGAAGAGAACAGGATGAGGAACCATGAGAACTCGCCAAGCTTCAGTCTTCTTCTTCATAATGAGCTGAACCGGATGGAGAGAGCTTCAATGGTTTGGATTTGAGCTGAGGAGAGAGCAGTGTGTTTGCGGAAGCTTCAGCTCAGGTTCTGATGAACCTGGCTCTGATACCATATGAGATTTGAGAGCTCTGGCTGTGTATGTGTATGAGAAGCCATTAAAGGCAAAGAATAAGGTCTTGAACTAGTTGAATAAGAGGTCTGATGAAACTAGTATGAACTTGAATCAGAAACAAAGAGACTTAGAGAGATTAAGAGATTAGAGACTAAGAAAGGGGGTAGATTAAGGGAATCTGATCAAGAACACACTTTTATATTTGTGAAGGAGATGGGGAAAACCCCCATACTCTCTTAAGAGAGTTACAAACGCCCATGAGGTCTTTATATAGTTTTACACTCTTGCAAACTCATAAACCTATATCTAATGGATAGAAATAACTTAAGAGGAATGGATGGTGAGGATGAGTTGGTCTTGTTGTGATCTGAGTGATGTGTGCTGATTGGATGAGCTAAGCTGGCTCACTTTAATTCAAACAAGGCTGTGCTGTGATTGGGCTCTCCTTAGGCTCCTTTGTATCTGTCTACAGATCAGTCTAGGTGCATGGTCGTGGCTGCTCTTCCTTTACAGCAACAGCCAGCCTGTCCATGCCCCAAAGTAACCAATCAGCTCCACACAGCATCTTCTTGATTCCCTTTGACTAGATTCAAACCTTGGTGCCTCACATCCTGAATAGTGATCCAAATAGTGAATAGTCAACCTGAATAGTGACTAGTGATTCACTATTCACTTTTACACCAACTTGCCCAACCTTCTCCAATCTTACTGTGGTAACTCTCCAAAGTTACTGTGGTAACTTTGGAGTTACTGTCTGACCCAAATCTTCTCTAAATGGTGTCTAAGTCCCTCCTGGACTTAACCCTATCTTTGCACACTCATCAGACCACTTCTGAAGCCTTAAGACTCTCCCAAAGCCTTAACATACAATCTCTGAAGATCTTGCCATGCTTTGCACAAGCACCAACTCAACTCATCACTTTTGCTTCTCCACTTCTTCTCTTCAAGTTAACAGTTATCCCCATTTTCAAATCAGGTGATTCCAGTTTCCCAAATTGGGAATAGTAGACAGCTTTCTCGTCGTTCCAATCAAACCAGGATGAATCACTTTGTGAGAAGCTTGATTTGGATACATAAAGTGGTGGAGAATCACCAGGAAGTTGAATAAATCTCATAGGGGAGTTGGAGAAAGAAGTTATCCCACTTTCAAATCAGGTGATCCAGTTTCCCAGTTTGGGAATAGCACAGCTTCTTCGTCGTTCCAATCAAACCAGGATGAATCTCTTTGTGAGAAGCTTGATTTGGATACATAAAGTTGTGGAGAATCACCAGGAAGTTGAATAAATCTCATAGAGTTGGGATGAAGAAGTTATCCCACTTTCAAATCAGGTGATTCCAGTTTCCAGTTTGGGAATAGCACAGCTTCTTCGTCTTCCAATCAAACCAGGATAATCACTTTGTGAGAAGCTTGATTTGGATACATAAAGTGGTGGAGAATCACCAGGAAGTTGAATAAATCTCATAGGAGTTGGATGAAGAAGTTATCCCACTTTCAAATCAGGTGATTCCAGTTTCCCAGTTTGGGAATAGCACAGCTTCTTCGTCCTTCCAATCAAACCAGGATGAATCACTTTGTGAGAAGCTTGATTTGGATACATAAAGTGGTGGAGAATCACCAGGAAGTTGAATAAATCTTAGGAGTGGGCATGAAGAAGTCTATCCCACTTGATTTGGATCCATAAAGTGGTGGAGAATCAT
>NW_022610238.1:17500-25000 GCF_000309985.2 Brassica rapa | reverse complement strand
AATTTCCGGGAGACGGAAGTTAGACCCGAGATACTTGGGGCCGTTCAAGGTCATTGAAAGAGTTGGGATGGTGGCCTACAAGTTGGACTTGCCGGCCAAGATGGACGCATTTCATAATGTGTTCCACGTCTCCCAACTTCGGAAATGTTTGACGGACCAAGACATCGCTCTTCCTGCCATTCCAGACGATCTTGGTAAGAACCTAACCTTGGAAACGAGGCCAGTTCGAATCATAGATTGGATGGAAAAAGCAACAAGGAAGAAGACGGTCCAGATGGTCAAGGTCGTCTGGGACTGTAATGGTCAGGATATAATCACTTGGGAGACCGAAGCTAGAATGAAAGCAGAGTACCCAGAGTGGTTGGACCAGTTTGTTTCCGAGGAAGCATTCGATTCGGATTCGAGGACGAATCCATCCCAAGGGGGGGAGACTTGTCACGCCCCCAATCCTGAATAGGATTGTTGGGACGGCCATGGTTCGAGGAAACGTACAAGCCAGTCTTGAGACATCAAGGCAAGCGTTCCATGGTCGAGAAAGAAGGTTAAGGACATAAGGAAACTTAGACTTAACCTTATACAAGCTAAGAGACAGCTAGGACGAGTAAGACGGTAGCTAGGACGAAGTGGACGAGTAGCTCGGCCAGCTCAAGGAAGCTAGGTTCAGTTCACTCCAGCTCAGTCCCTACTAAGTCAGCTCCACTAGCTGGACTACTAGCTCACTCAGCTGAGGCAGCTGAGAGTCAGCTCATCTCAGCTAGACGGACTGTCCGGGCTTTAGGCCGATGGTCCGGGTCTGGGTCAGTGGCGGGCTGGGAGGTCCGGCCATGAGGCCATGGGCTGCTGGGTCCTTGGGCAAGGCCGTGGGCTGTGTCCAGAAGGTCTGGGGCGTGGGTTGGGCTTGTGGCCGACCCCAAACCCAATCAGAAAGGGCGAAGGGATGCAAGTGGCCGAAAGGGGGCAACTCTTGGCCGATGGTGCCCATTCGCTAGCAAGTCGTGCCTGTTCGTGGGGCAAGACTTACCCCCTCGTTTTCTATAAATATGGGGGCTCTCTGGTCGATTTCATTATCCAATTCCAGAGTAAAATACTCAGAGAAAACGTAGAGAGAAAGAAAGAGAGAAAGAGAGAGTTCCGGCCAAGAGAAAGGCCGATTGTGGTGGTGTTGTGTTCCGGCGACTCTGATCGTTTGAGAACTAACTCCGGTCAAGAATGGGAGATCAAGACAAGGAGAAGAGCATGGAGAACCCAGACGTGGTTCACAAGGTATGTGATGGGCCGTGGCTCCATCAGACCGAACGGACGGTCCATGCGACCGCACCGCGGCTCTGGTCGGTTCCTAAGTCCCATCCGGCTCTCCTTATCTATTTCAATTCGTTTCTCTTCTCTTCTCTCTGGTTAAACACGAAGGGTTGTGTTGGTTGAGTCCAAGGGACACGTCCCTAGGCTTTGGCCGAACATAACCAGACCGCTAGCCTTGACACGGGTCGGTTAGACGGATGATCCGATCGCACCAAGACTGGGCGGTTAGGACGAACGGTTGGGAATGACCCAAAGGGCACGAGTTGTCAAGAGTCATGAGTGTCCAAAGGTTGCGAGTTGCCAAAGGGTGTCAGGGACCAAAAGGTACGAGTTACCAAAGGTTGCGAACATCAAAAGGTACGAGGACCAAGAGGCACGATTGGCCAAAGGGTGCATGTTCCAAACGGTGTCTTTCGGGACAGGTTAGGACCGATCCTTATGGATCAGCCTATGGCTTGTCTAGTAAGACAAGGTCACGGTTTGTCTAAGCCAAGGTAGAGTCGCAAGGTCTGACCGGTTGCTAAGCCTTCCGGATTAGGCTTGAGGCTTACTCGGCCGATTGGATCCAGGCCTAAGGCCGGATCAGGTAAGGGAGTCCGTTGGGCCATTGAGCCGGACTCCATTGGCCGGTCGCACCTAGATTCTATCCGGATAGACGGATTGGTCTTTGGGGACGATCCGGATCTGTTCGTGTGTTCTGTTATCTATTCTGGACTATCTATCTGATTCTAAGTCAAGGGGTGGTTGGTTGTATGACTTAGGATACGGTAGGTAGGTTCATACGTTTTGTGATTATGTTGACTGAGGTTTATCTAAGTTCTAGGAACCAAGCCAAGCATGTAGAATCAATCCGTTCTATTCTCGGTTATGATTAATGCTTATCTGGTTGTGGTTTCAGGAACTAAGGATGGTTCTGGTCAAGCCAAGGAGCCGTGAAGGCTCGGTCAGTGAGAGGCTGTGTAACGTGTGGTTAGATGATGCTAGGGATGAACTAGTGATTGTCTATGAGACTGTTAAGAAGTTGTGTATTGAATCTCATGTTTCTAAGTAATACAAAGTTTATACATTGTTATTCCGCTGTGCAATCTGTTCCTTTGTTTATGAACCTCATATTCGAATATGACTTAGTAACTAATAGACATCAAAATGGATCAAACAAGCAAAGAAATTAATAAGTAAGCCTGCGGACTCCATCAGGTCGAGAGGCCAGGGTTCGGGTCTTACAAGTTGGTATCAGAGCATGCTTGATTCTAGGATAGTTGGGTTAGGCAGTCCCACACACACACGCAGCCAGCTGATTAGGTCTCACGGTGAGGTTTGATTGCTTAGTCTAGGGATTGTTTTGTTTTGTTTATGTTAGTGTGTTTCGTACTAACATTGTCTGAATCCTTAGGCTGGAAAAAGCAGATCGGGAAAGTCCCGAAAGAGTAAGAAAACAGCCGGTCAGTCTAGTCAAGCGGCCATGGACGGGACCAATCTATCCGGATTGCAAACCGATCCGGCCGCAGCTGACACTAGAGACGTGTTGCCAACTGATCAGGCTAATCTTACGGGGACGCAACAGGATGGTCAGGAACATCGGGAGAGTGACGAGGAAGTGGAATCCTCGAACGCTAACCGCGATGGTGACCAGCATGAGAGAACGGCCGATGGAACGGCTAATGTGCCCGCAGCACTGTCCAAAGAGGACTTGTTAGAGGCCATGAAGGTAATGGGGACTCAGGTTGCGGCCATGGCGCAACTGTTCACGCCACTAGTGAACTCCTCGGTTGGCCAGGCTACGCCTGTGGCTACGACCACCCCCAACACCAATGGTCCAGTTGTGGAAACGGTCGAGGTGATCGAGATCGATCCACCGGAAAAGTCTGGAAAGAAGGTGGACTATCTGAGTCTGCTTCAACATTTATCCCGGTTGGGTACGAAGCATTTCTCCGGTAGCACCGACCCTATTGTGGCAGACGAGTGGAGGAGTAGGTTGGTCCGAAACTTTCAATCAACTCGCTGTCCAGTGGATTACAGACGCGACATTGCGGTTCACTTCCTGGAAGGGGACGCGCATAACTGGTGGCTTGCGGTGGACAAGCGCACCAATGGGAGTCTGGAAAGTTTTGCGGATTTTGAAGTTGAATTCAACCGCAAATACTTCCCTGCTGAGGCTTGGGATCGTCTGGAAGCTCAGTTTCTAGATTTGGCCCAAGGCCGCAGGACCGTACGGGAGTACGAAGAAGAGTTCAACCGGCTCAGACGGTTTGTTGGAAGAGAGCTGGAGGACGAGGCAGTCCAGGTCCGTAGGTTCATCCGAGGCCTAAGGCCCGAACTGAAGACCCATTGCTCGATCCGCACTTTCAACACCGTCGGGGAACTGGTGGAACGGGTGGCTTTGCTAGAGTCTAACTTGGCTGAAGAAGCTAAGCTTAAGGCTAAGTCACAGTCTGGCCCGTCGGGCAAAACAAATGATAAAAAGAGGAAGTGGGACCAGGTGGACGGAGGTAAGACCTCTGGTGGCCGACCTACATGTCCCAAGTGTGGAAAGAATCATCCCGGTGAGTGCTGGAAGGCCATGGGGGCTTGTGTGCGATGTGGCAGCATGGATCACACGATCCAAAACTGCACTCGACCAAACCGATTCTCAGACCAGTCCAGTGGCAGCGGCTCCGTGACTTGCTTCCTATGTGGCAAGACTGGACACTACAAGTCAGATTGTCCTAAGCTACAAGGAGGACAAGGGAAGGGCCGTGGAGACACAGGCAAGTCGACCCAGAGTAGGCCGACCACAACACCAAGGGTGTATGAGCTATCCCGGGACGACGGCGCTTCTGGATCGTTTGATTCGATCTCTGGTAATTCCTAAATTTTTCTTTTTACATTCAAGTAGAAAATGCTTGGTATGGAACCTAGAATGTCTAGGGGATTCTGATGAGGGTCTCTGTTAGGAACCCTCATGATTGGTGGTGTGGAAACCCACGTACTTTTCGACACAGGGGCTACACATAGTTTTGTGAGTCCGGGACTGGTCGGAAAGGGTCTGTTCTGTCTGGACGCTGGAGATAATTTTGGGATAGTGAGGGCGGCCGGAGGGCAAGCCATGAACTCACTAGGTCTCATGTCAAATATCCCAGTGTCAATACAGGGAAAGGTATTCCCTGTGGATTTAGTCTGTGTCCACCTAAAGAATCACGAAGTGATCCTAGGTATGGACTGGTTGGGAAAGTATCGGGCCACTCTCGATTGCCATAAAGGTCGTGTGCAATTGGAGACTGGGCTTCGACCGATCCAATACCAATGTTTGTGTCTGGCTGAAGAGAAAGTAGTGGTTTCAGCAGTTCGAGCGATTCAGATGTTGGAACAGGGTTGTCAGTCCTTTTTGGCTACAATTACAACTACAGAGCCGGGCAGTTCTGTCTGTCTGAAAGACCTTCAGAGGATTCGTTGGTGTCGAAGTTCCCAGATGTGTTCCAGGTACCTCAGGGTGTCCCCCCTGATAGGTCGGATCCATTTACGATTGAACTAGAGCCAGGGACAGCTCTGCTGTCCAAGAGTCCGTACCGGATGGCTCCGGGCGAGATGGCCGAGCTAAAGAAGCAATTGGAAGAATTGCTTGACAAGGGGTTGATACGGCCAAGTAGCTCCCCTTGGGGTGCACCAGTCCTCTTCGTGAGAAAGAAGGATGGTAGCATGCGTCTGTGCATCGACTATCGAGGGTTGAACAGGGTCACTGTGAAGAACAAGTACCCGTTGCCCAGGATAGACGAACTGTTGGATCAACTCAAAGGAGCCAAGTGGTTTTCCAAGATTGATTTGGCTTCAGGGTATCATCAGATCCCTATAGAGCCAAATGATATTAGGAAGACGGCATTTAGGACCAGGTACGGTCATTACGAGTTCGTAGTGATGCCGTTCGGTCTGACCAATGCACCTGCCGCTTTCATGAAAATGATGAACAGCGTGTTCCGAGATTTCTTGGATGAATTCGTGATCATCTTCATTGATGATATCCTAATTTATTCCAAGGATGAGGAATCTCATGAGAAACACTTGAGAGCCGTGCTGGAACGATTACGAGAACACAAACTCTATGCTAAACTCAGTAAATGTAGCTTTTGGCAGAAGAGTATTGGGTTCCTCGGCCATATTGTTTCCGATCAGGGCATCTCGGTGGATCCAGAGAAGATCAGGGCAATCAAGGATTGGCCCCGACCACGCAGTGCTACGGAAGTCAGAAGCTTCTTAGGGCTGGCAGGTTACTATAGGAAGTTTGTGAAAGGATTCGCAAGCTTGGCTCAGCCTATGACGCGGTTGACTGGGAAGGACGTTAAGTTCACATGGGCTGAAGAGTGTGAGGAATGTTTCTCCGCACTTAAGAACATGCTGACTAGCGCACCCGTCCTAGTGCTTCCGGAGGCCGACCAACCATATGTGGTCTATACGGACGCGTCCATCACTGGACTAGGTTGCGTATTGACCCAGCATGGGAAAGTCATTGCCTATGCGTCCAGGCAATTGAGGAAACATGAGGGAAACTACCCCACCCATGATCTCGAAATGGCTGCGGTAGTATTCGCCTTAAAGATTTGGCGATCATACTTGTATGGCGCCAAAGTTCAGATACTTACGGACCATAAGAGTCTTAAGTATATATTCACCCAGCCTGAGTTAAACTTAAGGCAGAGGAGGTGGATGGAATTCGTAGCTGACTACGATTTGGACATCACCTACTATCCGGGAAAGGCTAATCTGGTAGCAGACGCTTTGAGCCGGAAGAGGGCTGATGTATCGGCCGAACGGGAGGCGGACGACCTGGACGGTATGGTCCGTGCTCTGCGGCTGAATGTGCTGACTACGACAACCGAAGCTTTGGGGTTGGAGGCGGTTAACCAAGCCGACCTGCTTACTCGAATCCGGTTGGCTCAAGGTCAGGACGAGAACCTGAATAAGGTTGCTCAGAATGATAGGACGGAGTACCAGATCGCAAAGGATGGTACCATCCTAGTAAACGGTCGGATCAGTGTTCCTAATGATAGGAGTCTAAAGGAAGAGATTATGAGGGAAGCTCATAAATCCAGATTCTCGGTTCATCCTGGGGCGACCAAGATGTACCAGAACCTTAAGAAATTCTATCATTGGATCCGTATGAAGGCAGATGTAGCGGAATGGGTGGCCAAGTGTTCCACTTGCCAACTCATCAAAGCAGAACATCAGGTGCCTAGTGGGTTATTACAAAGCTTGCCTATTCCGGAATGGAAATGGGATCACATCACAATGGACTTTGTGACCGGGTTCCCTACCACGAGGAATAAGAAGGATGCGGTTTGGGTTGTGGTTGATCGACTAACCAAATCAGCACACTTCCTGGCTATCAAGAAGTCGGATGGGGTAGATCAGATTGTACGTAAGTACATTGATGAGATCGTCCGACTACATGGTGTGCCGGCAAGTATAGTCTCGGATAGGGATTCAAGGTTCACATCCTACTTCTGGAAGGCTTTCCAAAAGGCCTTAGGAACAAGGGTGAACATGAGTACAGCCTATCACCCACAGACGGATGGACAGTCTGAACGTACGATCCAGACATTGGAAGATATGTTGCGAGCATGTGTTCTAGACTGGGGTGATTCCTGGGAGAAACATCTACCTCTGGTAGAATTTGCTTACAACAATAGTTTCCATAGTAGTATTGGCATGTCGCCATACGAAGCTCTGTATGGGCGTCCATGCAGGACACCCCTATGCTGGACCCAAGTTGGGGAACGCAGCATGATTGGTCCGGAGATTGTCGAAGAGACAACCGAAAAGATCAAGTTCTTGAGGGACAAGATGAGACAGGCACAAGATCGCCAAAAGAACTATGCAGATCGAAGAAGGAAAGATCTCGAGTTTCAAGTAGGTGATTTGGTGTATCTCAAAATGATTACCTTCAAAGGACGAGTCCGAATTTCCGGGAGACGGAAGTTAGACCCGAGATACTTGGGGCCGTTCAAGGTCATTGAAAGAGTTGGGATGGTGGCCTACAAGTTGGACTTGCCGGCCAAGATGGACGCATTTCATAATGTGTTCCACGTCTCCCAACTTCGGAAATGTTTGACGGACCAAGACATCGCTCTTCCTGCCATTCCAGACGATCTTGGTAAGAACCTAACCTTGGAAACGAGGCCAGTTCGAATCATAGATAGGATGGAAAAAGCAACAAGGAAGAAGACGGTC
>NW_022610238.1:0-2500 GCF_000309985.2 Brassica rapa | reverse complement strand
ACGGACGTCCTGCGTGTGCTGACGGACGGCCACGGACGTCCTCGTGTACTGACGGACGTCCTGCGTGTGCTGACGGACGGCCACGACGTCTCGGTGTACGACGGACGGCCACGGACGGCCACGGACGTCCTTTGTGTGCTGACGGACGTCCTGTGTGTACTGACGGACGTCCTGCGTGTGCTGACGGACACACGGACACACACGGACAGCCACGGACGTCCTGCGTGTGCTGACGGACGTCCTGCGTGTGCTGACGGACGTCCTGTGTGTGCTGACGGACGTCCTGTGTGCACTGACGGACACACGGACACACACGGACAGCCACGGACGTCCTGCGTGTGCTGACGGACGTCCTGCGTGTGCTGACGGACGTCCTGTGTGTGCTGACGGACGTCCTGTGTGCACTGACGGACACACGGACACACACGGACAGCCACGGACGTCCGCGTGTGCTGACGGACGTCCTGCGTGTGCTGACGGACGTCCTGTGTGCACTGACGGACACACGGACACACACGGACAGCACGGACGTCCTGCGTGTGCTGACGGACGTCCTGCGTGTGCTGACGGACGTCCTGTGTGCACTGACGGACACACGGACACACGGACGTGGGCCAAAATCACCCACGGACAGCCAAAATCACCCGAGAAGCCAAAAATGCAAAAATAATATTTTTTGAAGAAAGTTTTCTGAAAGGAAACATCAAAAATATGTCAACAAAGAGTTTAGGATGTCAAGTGTTGATAAAAGTTGCTGTAGACATCCGTATAGACCACGAAACTCCGACCTTTGTAGCATGCAAAAGACATGGTTAGAAGCAAAAGAAATTTATGAAAATTTACCAGAAAATAGCTTTAACCATCCTTAGAAGCATGCAAAAAATCAGATTCAAATTCGAAGTATTTTTTTTTTTACATTAAATACTCCCCGGAACACAACCAATGTCTGTTGGTGACAGACTGAAAAAAAACGTTTGTATATATAAGGGTAGGCACTCTCTTGAGCCTCCTACCCCCCAGTACCCGAACGGTTCGGGTACGTAGTGTTGGACTGTTCGGTCCAACACTATCGTGGGCTGGGTTGAGGTCGATGGTCGGATTGTCCCCGGTGAATTTTCCGGGAACTTTTCCGGCGAATTTTCCGGTGGACCGTTTTGCCCTAACTTCAAATTTTCGCGCTTGCATGGTCTTGGCCTGGTTTCATCCGTCTTCCAGTTGCTTTTTTGATTACATCTCAAGAGTGGTTGGAAAGATTGATGTTGTGGGGCAATGAACATTCGGCGTATGAGTGGTGATTGGATAGCTAGTGTTTGTAGGCTCTGTGCTCGCGCACCCAACTACAGACCAACTATCCTCCTCAGTTTCTTCACTAGCATAGTTTTATGCTTGTTGAACTGATCCGGGGCCTGTGTTGCGTACCTATCTGGAAGGAATTGTTAAGCTTTGCTTAAAATGTTGTTTGCGGCATCTCCTTCGGTGGGGAAGTCGTGAACACATAAGCCGGCACTTGTGATCCTTGCGTCTTTGCATAGTTTATGCATTGTTCGCAAAGGTGAATAAGCTGTTGCTGAGATCTCGGTTGCGGAAATATTATGGCGGTGACCCGAAGAATTCTGTCCCGCTAAGCACGTTTGTCTCCGGACAAAAGATGACGGTCAAGTCTGCGTCTGTTCCCACTTCCATGTGTTTGCGGGAATATGACGTGGTCTTGTCCTGATTTATGAATGCTACCTGTTTGATCCTGCCAGTAGTCATATGCTTGTCTCAAAGATTAAGCCATGCATGTGTAAGTATGAACGAATTCAGACTGTGAAACTGCGAATGGCTCATTAAATCAGTTATAGTTTGTTTGATGGTAACTACTACTCGGATAACCGTAGTAATTAGAGCTAATACGTGCAACAAACCCCGACTTCTGGAAGGGATGCATTTATTAGATAAAAGGTCGACGCGGGCTCTGCCCGTTGCTCTGATGATCATGATAACTCGACGGATCGCATGGCCTTAGTGCTGGCGACGCATCATTCAATTTCTGCCCTATCAATTTCGATGGTAGGATAGTGGCCTACCATGGTGGTAACGGGTGACGGAGAATTAGGGTTCGATTCCGGAGAGGGAGCCTGAGAAACGGCTACCACATCCAAGGAAGGCAGCAGGCGCGCAAATTACCCAATCCTGACACGGGGAGGTAGTGACAATAAATAACAATACCGGCTCTTTGAGTCTGGTAATGGGAATGAGTACAATCTAAATCCCTTAACGAGGATCCATTGGAGGGAAAGTCTGGTGCCAGCACCGCGGTAATTCCAGCTCCAATAGCGTATATTTAAGTTGTTGCAGTTAAAAAGCTCGTAGTTGAACCTTGGGTGGGTCGCCCGGTCCGCCTTCGGTGAGCACCGGTCGGCTTGTCTCTTTCTGTCGGCGATACGCTCCGGGCCTTAACTGGCGGGTCGTGCCTCCGCGCTGTTACTTTGAAGAAATTAGAGTGGCTCAAAGCAAG
>NW_022610237.1:0-33341 GCF_000309985.2 Brassica rapa | reverse complement strand
TCCTCCTCGAACCATGGCCGTCCCGACAATCCTTTCCAGGATTGGGGGCGTGACAAGTCTCCCCCACTTGTATGGATTCGTCCTCGAATCCGGTGATGATTGTACCCTGTCCCTGTCCCAAGACAAAATATTCCAACAAACTTATTCTAGTCTTGATCAGAGAATAGAACAAGCTTGATTCAAAACCACCAAATGACCACTTCGATGTACCAGTCAAGTCCTCACGAACTTGTTCCAATCTTTAGGCTGCTTGTCCTACAACAAGTCCTAACAGATTGTTATGGTTCTTTTGTCCTTCATGGACAATAAGGTTCATGACCTCAGCCACAACGTAATGGATCATCCCCTTAACCGGACACAACCTTTTCAGGCTTGGCCACATTGCGATCTTAGTCCCTCCAGACTAAAAACGCCTCAGACTTGACTTCTGTCCTTCACTGGACTTTGTCATAATTTGATCCTGGTCCATTTAAGGACGTGATCGTATTCCGGTCATGGTCCACTCAGGGACTCGACCGTTTCACCCCGACCATAGGTCCATCTCCGAATAGGTCGTGGCCTGATCCTCGTCCATTACTAGACTTGATCATTCTCAACCGTAGGTCAAACTCCGACTTGGTTGTACTGCGACCATGGTCCTCTCTCGGACATTGTCAACTTCGGCTCTGCCATCTCGGCCGGAGCCAAAGAAACGGACTCTAGGACAGCGGAACTGTCCCTGGTTCCAGTTCAATCATAAATGGTTCGGACCTATCAGGGGGGACACCCTGTAGCGAACAGAACACATCTGGGAACTAGGACACCAACGAATCCTCAGAAAGGTCTTTCAGACAGACAGAACTGCCAGGCTCTGTAGTTGTAATTGTAGCCAAAAAGGACTGACAATCCTGTTCCAGCATCGGAATCACTCGAACTGCTGAAACCACTACTTTCTCTTGAGCCGGACACAGACATTGGTACTGGATCGGATGAAGCCCAGTCTCCAATTGCACACGACCTTTATGGCAATCGAGAGTGGCCCGATACTTTCCCAACCAGTCCATACCTAGGATCATCGCGTGATTCTTTAGGTGGACACAGACAGATTCACAGGGAATACCTTTCCCTGAATTGACACTGGGATATTTAACATGAGACCTAATGAGTTCCTGGCTTGCCCTCCGGCCGCCCTCACTATCCCAAAATAATCACCAGCGTCCAGACATAACAGACCCTTTCCGACCAGTCCCGGACTAACAAAACCTATGTGTAGCCTCTCCATCGGAAAGTACGTGGGTTTTTACACCACCAATCATGAGGGTTCCTATCAGAGACCCCCATCAGAATCCCCTAGACAATTCTAGGTTCCAGACCAAGCATTACTACTTGAATGTAAAAAGATAAATTTAGAGATTGCCAGAGATCGAATCAAAAGATCCGAAAGCTCCGTCGTCTCGTTACAGTTCATACACCCTTGGTGTTGTGGTTGGTTTGCCTTGGGACGCCTTGCCTGTGTCTCCACGGCCCTTCCCCTGACTTCCTTGCAGCTTGGGACATTCCGATTGGAAATGTCCTTGCTGGCCACAATGGAAACAAGTCATCTGGCCGCTTCTACCAGACGGGTTCTGTCGAGGACAGTTCTGAACCCCATGGTCCATGCTGCCACAACGAACACAAGCCCCCTTGGCCTTCCAGCACTCACCGGTATGGTTCCATCCACATTTGGAACACGCAGGTTGGCAACCAGAGGTCTTACCTCCTTCCACCTGGTCCCATTTTCTCTTTTTATTAGTCTCTTGCCCGATGGGCCAGACTGTGGCTTAGCCTTAAGCTTAGCTTCTTCAGCCAAGTTAGACTCCAACAAAGCCACCCGTTTCACTTCCAGTGGGTACCTAGATGAGTAGCATTTCGGTTTAATCACACATTTGGAAAATGTCCCATACCATTCTCCAAAGCGTCTTACTATTGCGAATGCTGACACCATTCACAACAGAAATTATAATATACCTCAATCCCCATCATACTAAGATACTTAACATCATGTTCTTCCAATGATTGGAACGAACACCCTGAGTTTCCTCAATTCTTTCTTTGGACGGATTCAGATTGGAATTGATTCATTCCATCCAACTAGATCTAAGGAAACCTACCTTGACCTATACCGAGTCCTAGCTGATCCATCTGATCACAAGTCGACTCGTGTACTGGTCATGTAGTGTCTCCTTTGAGTCAGATTTAACATTGCATATGCTTTACTTATTATGAACGGCCATCAAGGGATAACACTTAACTTCAGTAGAGTGCTGCACGTTTATTTCAACCTAAGCCATTCTCTGGTCCATGTTACTTCCCTTGTCCAGGTAATCCATAAACAAGTTTTGCATTGCTTCCATCCCTTCCAATCCGTCTATTACTTCTAAATACTAGATCGACCAACCTTTCTGTTTTTAGGTTCTTGCCCTTGGAAAATGTATCTTGGCTAAGCCGGTTCATCTTAGAATTTGCTAATTCACAAGCATGATACCCTAGCTTACCTCAACTCTTTCTTGGCTCACCCCAACTAAGGTTTCATAGTCATCATAGTTTTGGAAATAATTTCGGTATGGAATGCATCATCATAGAGCGTTGTCCTAAACAGGATCAAGCATGCTCTGATACCAACTTGTAAGACCCGATCCCGGCCGCCTAGGCCGCGGTTGATGCCTCACGTCGCTCGGTCCACTTCCTGGCCGAACCTCTTAATTTCTGCCCTTTATTTATAATATCGCCTAAAGGCGAGGGCTAACTTAGACCTTAGCTAAAGACTTACCTAGTCATTAATAGCCTAGATCCTTTCAACAGATACACAGCGGAATATTCTCTAGTTAACCATTGGTCTAAAACCAATCTAACACTTGTCTGGTCGAATCACCTTAGCCTTGGTCAGTTTACTCAACTACCAATTAGCTTAAAGGTCAATCCTGAACCCAAACCAAGCCATACGATTCTGAGGTTCCATTCCCCTAAACCATTATATCTATATCTACATAAGTAAATGCTAGATCATACCCTTGCCACATCTATGGAGCTTATTAGCTCATCGGTCCTCCATTGACTCGAATTGCTCTTGCTTAACAGCTGGACCATGATCACTCAATGATCTTACTTATGGTCCTTATCTTGACTCCTGCGTCAAACAGCTCCCCTAGGTACTTAGTCATTCAACCAACCATCCCCACAGACATAAGTAACCTTTGAGAAGTCTTTGAAAGGATAAGGGTTTGCATCTGGCCTTTCTCGGCTCATGCACAATCCAAAATCCTTTTGCCTTATAGGCAATACTACCAAGTCCATCTTCTGGACTGACAAAGCTCATTAGATCCTAAGTCAATCAACCAACCATCCTCACATGACTTGGAACTGATGAGTCATCATCTGGCCTGACCGGCCTTGGGACTTAACCCAGACAACATATATGATTTGTTCATACCAACCGATGCATTCAGTAATTAGGTTAGGACCGACACCTTGAACCATCATTCAGAGGTCAGGTCGTCCATACTCAACCATGATCAGATCTTACACGGCCTTCCTTGAACAATCACACTTAGGCTCAGTATCTACGGTTTACGACACATAGTACTAGCCACACACTTCGTCATGACTCTTAGCCAATCTCGAAGCTATCAACACCAAGGTTGATATCTAGAAGCATCACATCAATACTCTTACTCCAGCATCGTGACTATCCATACTAGTGTTCGGCCATCGAACCATCGTCATGAAACATGATCCGACCACTAGACTTTATAAGCCATCGTCCACTTAGCATGTACTGATATAACTGGCCTTCCATTGCCATCATGTGGGTCTACCCCCTACATAAGGCATATGGCGCCTATCCTACTCACCAACCCGAGGTTGATTCTAAGATATCCCACTTAGCCTTTGCGGCTAGAACCATCCAACCATAGCCGGATCGTCCATTGTCCCGTCTAACCGTCTGGTTAAAATCTAGGTGCGATCGGCAAGTTATAAGTCCGGCCCAAAGGCTCACGGTCCTTCTTACCTGATCCAACCCAAAGCCTGGATCTATACCACCGAGTAAGGCCCAAGCCCAAACCGGATTGCCTTGCAACCGATCAGACCTTGCGACACAACACTCCGGTTAAACTAACCGTCCGTCCGTTCGATTATGCAGCCGCGGACTGTCCACTTGGTTCGGCCTAAGCCTTGAACCAATGGCACCGTTTGGAACTCACACCCTTTGGGAACTAGTACCCTTTGGACACTCGTGCCTCTTGGCAACTCATGACTCTTGGCATCTCACACCCATGCAGATGCTCCAACCGTTCGACCTAACCGTCCGTAGGGACTGTCTGGTCCGTACGTGTGTCCGGCCTATGGCCAAAGGACCACGCCTTAACCTACACAAGTCATGAACCATTGTGACTGTTCAGGGAAGGGTTGCAACCGTTCAGAACAGAACAGAACCGCCCCTATCCAATCAGATCACCTGAGGCCGGTTTAGACCATGCGCGTGCCTAACTCGTCGGTTATGGACCGCGACCGCATTACTCAACCAGAACCACGGTTATAACCAATCCCAACACATCAACAAGGCCACGCCAATGTACAGAAGGAGTAGAAGAAGAATTGGATGAAAAGAATGAGAAGAATAGGACACAATCCAAATGCCCATGGCTAGACCGGTTCGGACTGTCCGATTGTCTTAGCCGATGAGTCGGTGGTTACCCCACTGACCCTATCTGACTGAACCACGGCTTTGGAGTCCTTCTCAAGACCTTTCTCTATGCCTTGGGTTTTCATAACCACACGGCCTCCTCTCTCCTAAACCATTCTCCTTGCCGGAGACACAAAACCACCACGACCGGCCCTTTTCCGGCCGATCTCTTGGCCGGGACTCTCTCTCTCTCTCTCTACGTTTTTCTCTGAGAATTTTACTCTGGAATTGGATAATGAAATCAACAGGAGAGACCCCATATTTATAGAAAACGAGGGGGTAAGTCTTGCCCCACAAACAGGCACGACTTGCTAGCGACTGGGCACCATCGGCCAAGGGTTGTCCCCTTTTGGCCACTTGCATCCTTTCGCCCTTTCTGATTGGGTTTGGGGTAGGTCATAAGCCCAACCCACGCCCCAAGACTCCTGGACTTAGCACACGGCCTTGTCCAAGGACCCAACAGCCCAATGGCCTCATGGCCGGACCTCACAGCCCGCCACTGACCCAGACCCGGACCATCGGCCTAAAAGCCGAACAGTCCGTCTAGCTGAGATGAGCTGACTGAAGAACCCTAGGATAGGGAGGATCACTTTAGCTGGGTGTTGGATATGAACCGAGAAGCAAATGGCGCTTCTGGAACTGAGATGGATTGAAAGGATCGTCAAGAGATGCGGAATGGCTCTTGATATACCCACGATCTAAGGCTAACCACCTAAGAACAAATGTAGTGTGTTGGCTAACCACCAAACGACACACAAAGATGATTGGCTGACCACCAAATCAACAAGCCGGTTCAAACCTATGAACTAGCTAAGAACTCTCTCTCTCTCACTCAGAGAAGAAACGAAAATAAACTCAAAAACATAGACTGATTTTATTCATGGCAGAGTTTACTTATTTATAGTACAATGAGTCAAAGAAAGACTTAAGAGTTTTGTAGAAAACTAGTAACTTAGAAAACATAAACAAAGACTAAGACTTTTGACTAGAAATAAGTGTGTTGTTGAATGACTCTTGGATGATCACGACTTTGACTCCTTTTGTTGATATTTCTTGATGCAAATGGGCAGGAGACCATCAGCAAAGGCCTGGTCGAATTTGGTGTAAAACCGACCCAAATTGAATTTGTTATGAATTTTTCCTTGGGCTGAAAAAGGCTCATTTCGCCCAAAAACTAAACAAGCTCCTTCTTCAGTGTCACTTAGCTCATTCAGCTCCAAGCTAGTGTCACTTAGCTCACTCAGCTCATCCAGCTCAGATATGTAAGTGTCACTTCGATTCAGCTCGACCAGCTCGCCCAAATAAGTGTCACTTCGTCCAGCTCGTCCAAAGTTAGCTTCATCCGATGGGGAAACCTTGGTTGGGTCGAGTTGTGCACCATCCTGGCCCGGGTCTACGATCCAGGGCACATCATTCCCTCTCTCTTCAAAAGATTTGTCCTCAAATCTGTAATATTAAAAGGAAAAGGGTTATAAGCAAAGGAATCATAATCTGAACATTGCTCACCTTGAGTTTGGTCCGGTTTTTGAATGGAAGATCTTTCGTGGTTTTCTTGATGACCAATAATTTTTTCTTCATCAAGCCCCTCCATTGGATCATATGTGAAGTCATCGAAAATTGGCAATGGATCTTTTTTTTCTGGCTCGGTTTCAATTTTGTCATTCTCCAAAGTCACCAACGGTTTTTGCTTTTGACACTTGTTAGCATAATGACCGATCCTATGGCATTTGAAGCACCTGGTAAAATGAGCTTTGCTTTTGGGTTTCACAGCTTTGCTTTTATCAGAAGACAACACATTAGTTTTTAAATCAGAATTTAAAAGAGAAGAAGAATTACTTTGTTGTTTTGGTGCAAGTGAAGTGTTGGTGTTTCCCTTCTTTTTGAGTTGTCGGATAGCATGAATTGCCTTATGCAACATTTGCTCCAACCTGACATAAGTCTGAAGCTCATTCTGATCAAACACATCACGGTTGCTTCTCTTGGTTTTGGTGAAGGGACAATCACCACTTCTGACCCACTTTTCATCATCATCGAACCTGTTTTGTCTCTTCCTTTCATTTCTTTGCTTCTGCACAAAATCAAACCCATTAGAAGCAAACTGTTTCTTATTTCCAAAAATCATTTTCTCTTTTTCTAACACGGTTTTAAAAGGAAAGTAAACGTCTTGTTGTGGTTTTGAATTCTTGAGAAGTCCAAACATCCTGAAAACACTTAACAAAAGAGTTAGCAAATAAAAATCCTCACACTCTCAAAGTGTTTAGCTCACGATTTTTAGGTGATCACTCAGAGTTCTTTCCACTGGTTCAAAGGATGATAGGCAGTCAAAATTCAGCAATCGAAACCCAAAACAAACTTTTGTGGGAAAAAGAAAAGAGAAAGAAAGATGAAGAGATTTTTGAAATGGATCCGCCTTAACTGTCCTAAGGCTGGGTTTCTCTTCAGCCAGCAGGGTTTCTCTTCCACCACTCCCCCTGGATTTCTCTTCACAAGGTGATTCAAGCCAAAACTTTTTTTTTTCTTTTTTTATCGATTTTTTTTTTTTAATAGGCGATCACAAGGGAGTAAAGGAACAGCCCGGATCCAAGAAATAAGAAAAGAAAAACGTGGAGAGATGAGAAGATGAAAGATGAAAGAAAACAAACCAGCCAAAGTGGCTCTGATACCAACTGAAGAACCCTAGGATAGGGAGGATCACTTTAGCTGGGTGTTGGATATGAACCGAGAAGCAAATGGCGCTTCTGGAACTGAGATGGATTGAAAGGATCGTCAAGAGATGCGGAATGGCTCTTGATATACCCACGATCTAAGGCTAACCACCTAAGAACAAATGTAGTGTGTTGGCTAACCACCAAACGACACACAAAGATGATTGGCTGACCACCAAATCAACAAGCCGGTTCAAACCGATGAACTAGCTAAGAACTCTCTCTCTCTCACTCAGAGAAGAAACGAAAATAAACTCAAAAACATAGACTGATTTTATTCATGGCAGAGTTTACTTATTTATAGTACAATGAGTCAAAGAAAGACTTAAGAGTTTTGTAGAAAACTAGAAACTTAGAAAACATAAACAAAGACTAAGACTTTTGACTAGAAATAAGTGTGTTGTTGAATGACTCTTGGATGATCACGACTTTGAATCCTTTTGTTGATATTTCTTGATGCAAATGGGCAGGAGACCATCAGCAAAGGCCTGGTCGAATTTGGTGTAAAACCGACCCAAATTGAATTTGTTATGAATTTTTCCTTGGGCTGAAAAAGGCTCATTTCGCCCAAAAACTAAACAAGCTCCTTCTTCAGTGTCACTTAGCTCATTCAGCTCCAAGCTAGTGTCACTTCGTCCAGCTCGTCCAAAGTTAGCTTCAGCTCGACCATGGTTGCTTCATCCGATGGGGAAACCTTGGTTGGGTAGAGTTGTGCACCATCCTGGCACGGGTCTACGATCCAGGGCACATCACTGACTCCCAGCTGCCTCAGCTGAGTGAGCTAGTAATCCAGCTAGTGGAGCTGACTTAGTAGTGGCTGAGCTGGAGTGAACTCAACCTAGCTTCGTTAAGCTGGTCGAGCTACTTCTCTATCTCGTCCAGCTACCGTCTTACTTGTCTTAGCCGTCTCTTTGCTCTTGTAAGGTTAAGTCTAAGTTTCCTTATGTCTTTAACCTTCTTTCTTGACCATGGAACGCTTGCCTTGATGTCCTAAGACTGGCTGGTACGTTTCCTCGAACCATGGCCGTCCCGACAATCCTTTCCAGGATTGGGGGCGTGACACCTACTGACATCATGTGTGTACTGAACAGACAGCCCATGTGGGCCAAAATCACCCAAACAGTCCACGAGAAAGGCCAGCGTGCTGAGTCCAAGGACCAACGTGCTGATATGTGTACGGATGAACAGCCACATACATCATTTGTGTGCTGCCGGAGACACACGGACAGCCACAGACGTCCTGTATGTACTGACGGACACACACGGACGTCCTGTGTGTGCTGACGGACACCCACGGACGTCATGTGTGTGCTGATGGACACACACGGACAATACATGGACAACCACATACGTCCTGTGTGTGCTGATGGACAGCCACAAACGTCCTGTGTGTGCTGGCGGACACCCATAGATGTCCTGTGTGTACTGAACAGACAGCCCACGTGGGCCAAAATCACCCGCACAGTCCACGGGAAGGGTCAGCATGCTGAGTCAAAGGACCAACGTGCTGATATGTGTACTGATGGACAGACACAGACGTCCTGTGTGTGCTGACGGACACACACGAAAACACACGGACAGCCACAGACGTCCTGTGTGTGCTGACGGACACACACGAACGTCCTGTGTGTGCGGACGGACACCCACAGACGTCTTGTGTGTGCTGACGGACACACACAGACACACACGGACAGCCACAGACATCATGTGTGTGCTAACGAACAGCCACGGACAGCCTCGGATGTCCTGTGTGTGCTGGCGGACACCCACGGATGTCCTGGGTGTACTGAACAGACAGCCCACGTGGGCCAAAATCACCCAAACAGTCCACGAGAAGGGCCAGCGTGCTGAGTCCAAGGACCAACATGCTGATATGTGTACTGATGGACAGCCACAGACGTCCTGTGTGTGCTGACGGACACACACGGACAGCCACAGATGTCGTGTGTGTGCTGACAGACACACACAGACGCCCTATTTGTGCTGACGGACACCCACTGACGTCCTGTGTGCACTGAACAGATAGCCCACGTTGGCAAAAATCACCCGAACAGTCCACAGGAAGGGCCAGCGTGCTGAGTCCAAGGACCAGGGTGCTGATATGTGTACTGATGGACAGCCACGGATGTCCTGTGTGTGCCGACGGACGTCCTGTGTGTGCCGACGGACACACACGGACAGCCACAGACGTCCTGGGTGTGCTGACGGACACACATGGACGTCCTGTGTGTGCTGACGAACACCCACAGACGTCCTGTGTGTACTGAACCGACAGCCCACGTGGGCCAAAATCACCCGAACCGTCCACGGGAAGGGCCAGCGTTCTGAGTCCAAGGACCAGCGTGCTGATATGTGTACTGATGGACAGCCACGGATGTCTTGTGTGTACTGACGGACACACAAAAACACACACAGACACACATGGACAGCCACAGACGTCCTGTGTGTACTTAACAGACAGCCCACGTGGGCCAGCGTGCTCAGTCCAAGGACCAGCACGTGTACTGATGGACAGCCACGGACGTTCTGTGTGTGCTGACGGACACACACAGACACACACGGACAGCCACAGACGTTCTGTTTGTGCTGATGGACAGCCACGGACGTTCTTTGTGTGCTGGCTGACACCCACAGACGTCCTATGTGTACTGAACAGACAGCCCACGTGGGCCAAAATCACCCGAACAGTCCACGGGAAGGGCCAGCATTCTGAGTCCAAGGACCAGCATGCTGATATGTGTACATATGGACAGCCACAGACAGCCACAGACGCCCTGTGTGTGCTGACGGAGAGCCACAGACAGCCACAGACGTCCTGTGTGTGCTGGCGGACACCCACAGACGTCCTGTGTGTACTGAACAGACAGCCCACGTGGGCCAAAATCACCCAAACAGTCCACAGGGAGGGTCAGCGTGCTGAGTCGGAGGACCAACGTGCTGATATGTGTACTGATGGACAGCCACGGACGTCCTGTGTGTTCTGACGGACACACATGGACACACACGGACAGCCACGGACGTCCTGTGTGATATGGTCATCAGATCAGCAACTGAACCGGAGGTCAATCCAAAGCCCTACTCAACCAGCCAAGGCTTAAATCAGGACATACGTGCACTAATAATGCCATATCTTACAAACCAGTAGGGTTTAAATCACGAGGCTTATATTTATGGATTCTACACTCAAGAAGGAGTCCAGGCCAATTGGAATCGAGCCAAAATATTAACAGAGAAAGAAGTTATGAATTTTACAAGTCAGAGGTTTTCCAGCCCGTCCATCTGCGAGTACCCGACTTTAGAAGGAGATTCCAGCCCAAGGAAGGAGCGGCCTGAACCAAAACCCATCATAGGATTCAAGAGGAATCTCTCAGCCTTCCAGAAAGCTCAATACCAGGAGAAATGGCCACGGAATTATGAAGTTATGATCCAATCTCCAAAACCGGCCAAACCAGTTCTACACTTGCCTCAATTGGTAGCTAGCCGGTTTAATCAGCTTCAAAACAGATATTGGCGACCAGGAGAGCATTTCAACCAATCAGGAGACATCATACACGGCCAAGAGGAGTTCTACAAGTCCATACCTTGCACCAGCCAACATAGGATCAAAAGGATCCTCATTAACTCCAACTTGCCTTATTTGGAAGCTCTTGCATTCAAACTCCAACAGCTCTTTTTCTTTGAGCTTATGCACGATCAGAACCTTCCAAGCCATCCAGAAGATCCCAAGGAAGCTCTCTTATCCCCTTAAACCATCCAGGTTCAAGAAAAATCAGATTCTTTACTTGGAGCCAAAATCCCACAAAAGGCTCCAACGACTAGTTTTTGATTTCTTTCTTAGTTTTGATTTGTTTCATTTTCTATTTGTTTTAGAACGTTAGGACCTTTGTCTCTGAGCATTATATAAGCTCCTAGACGTCCATTGTAAAGATAACCCTTAATCACCAAGTTAATAAAAAGTTTATTCAGTTTTATCAAAGTTGTTCTTTGTATAAAATATCGGTCTTTAGGATTCAAAGAGAGATTCTTTGTTGTCTTATTGATTTCGTGAGACTAGTTTGTTTGTCCAAATCAAACAAGCTCAGTACACAGATTGAGAGAGTCAATCACTTCGATCCATCATTCCATCAGATTGAGAGATTCAATCAAACCTTCCTCCGCAAATCCACTTCAGTTCATCTTCTAATCAAGCTGAGAGTGATACACATCCAGCAGCTTGATTCCACCATATCTATCCCTTCTCTTTGTTTATTTATCTTGTTTTATTATCATTATCATCATCATCTCATTCGTTTTCATAATTGTTTCTGTTTGCATTATAAAACTCTAAAAACTCATAAAAACCGGTTCTCTTTGTTTTCAGGTTTAAACCTTGGTTCCACCATTCAACCAATTCGTGGGTTACACTTACACCCCCCCCCCCCCCCTGTGCCTACAACATTTTGGTATCAGAGCTGAAGCTCCTGAATCAGGTCATTCTATCCTTGCATCATTCATTGCTTGCATTTATTTTTACATTAATAAACCAAAAATCCATAAAAACTGTCTTCTTGTTTCAAGTTTTGTTTTTCTGTTCTTGCTGTACATCATTCCTATAAACCAGAAAAGAAAAAGAAAGAAGAAGTTTTTAGGTAGTTTGATCCACCAAAATTCAAAAAAAAATTAATCATAGTGTTTGCATTCATTAGTTTCCATAAAAGAAAACCCATAAAACAAATCTGCATTTAAGTTGTTTCCATTTTTCTTTTGCATTGCATATCAAGTTTAAAAATCATCCTAGTTATTTTATTAGACCATTTTAGCAAAAGTATTTCGTGCATATTATATTGCTGCATTTAAAAAAAAAATCATTCATCATAAGTTTGAATCTTTTGTTCCATATTGATAGGTTTATTGCATTTCTTAAACTAAAAACTCAAAAAGAAATATCATTGTTAGTTTGTTTCTATATTTTCTTTCCATTTATTGTTCATAAGCATCCCATACTGATTTATTTCGTGCTTGCATCAAGAAAATCAAAAGAAAAATCATTTTGCATAATTGATTTCATTTCGGTTCACATTGGCATATTTCTCGGTTTAAGCTTTAATTAGTTTTGCATTCTTTCCATTGTATCTTACTTAACCATCACTCCCCATATCTTTCACTTGATCTTTGAGAGTGTTTTCAGGAAGCCATGGTAGGAGAAACCCAGAGCCAACTTCTCAAGGAAAACAAACCTGTGTGTGCTGACGGACACCCACGGACGTCTTGTGTGTGCTGACGGATACACACGGACAGCCATGGACATCCTGTGTGTGCTAACAGACAGCCACAGAGAGAGAGGACTGTCTTGTCAAGGAAAACCAACCTTCCTTGTCTTTCTGCCTCAAATCCATCCTCTTGATCACACGCCCAAACACACCAGAAACACTCAAGAAAAATCTCTTGGATCAAATCGGCCAATCCAAGGTTTGTGTCTCTCTTTCTCTCTTGAATTTTCTCTGTGTTTCTCTCTGTGTGAAAATGAGTAAAAATCGACCAGAATGGGCAGAAATCAGAGAGAGAGGACTGTAAGACCCGAACCCTGGCCTCTCGACCTTATGGAGTCCGCAGGCTTACTTATTAATTTCTTTGCTTGTTTGATCCATTTTAAGTCTTTTATTTACTAAGTCATATTCGAATATGAGGTTCATAAACAAAGGAACAGATTGCACAGCGGAATAACAATGTATAAACTTTGTATTACTTAGAAACATGAGATTCAATACACAACTTCTTAACAGTCTCATAGACAATCACTAGTTCATCCCTAGCATCATCTAACCACACGTTACACAGCCTCTCACTGATCGAGCCTTCACGGCTCCTTTGCTTGACCAGAACCATCCTTAGTTCCTGAAACCACAACCAGATAAGCATTAATCATAACCGAGAATAGAACGGATTGATTCCACAATCCTTGGCTTGGTTCCTAGAACTTAGATAAACCTCAGTCAACATAATCATAAAACGTATGAACCTACCTACCGTATCCTAAGTCATTCAACCAACCACCCCTTGACTTAGAATCAGATAGATAGTCCAGAATAGATAAACAGAACACACGAACAGATCTGGATCGTCCCCAAAGACCAATCCGTCTAACCGGATAGAATCTTGGTGCGACCGGCCAATGGAGTCCGGCTCAATGGCCCAACGGACTCCCTTACCTGATCCGGCCTTAGGCCTGGATCCAATCGGCCGAGTAAGCCTCAAGCCTAATCCGAAGGCTTAGCAACCGGTCAGACCTTGCGACTCTACCTTGGCTTAGACAAACCGTGACCTTGTCTTAACTAGACAAGCCATAGGCTGATCCATAAGGATCGGTACTAACCTGTCCCGAAAGACACCGTTTGGAACATGCACCCTTTGGCCACTCGTGCCCTTTGGGTCATTCCCAACCGTTCGTCCTAACCGCCCAGACTTGGTGCGATCAGATCATCCGACTAACCGACCCGTGTCTAGGTTAGCGGTTTGGTTATGTTCGGCCAAAGCCTAGGGACGTGTCCCTTGGACTCAACCAACACAACCTTTCGTGTTTAACCAGAGAGAAGAGAAGAGAAACGAATTGAAACAGATAAGGAGAGCCGGATGGGACTTAGGAACCGAGCAGAGCCGCGGTGCGGTCGCATGGACCGTCCGTTCGGTCTGATGGAGCCACGGCCCATCACATACCTTGAGAACCACGTCTGGGTTCTCCATGCTCTTCTCCTTGTCTTGATCTCCCATTCTTCACCGGAGTTAGTTCTCAAACGATCAGAGTCGCCGGAATACAACACCACCACAATCAGCCTTTCTCTTGGCCGGAACTCTCTCTTTCTCTCTTTCTTTCTCTCTACGTTTTTCTCTGAGTATTTTACTCTGGAATTGGATAATGAAATCGACCAGAGAGCCCCCATATTTATAGAAAACGAGGGGGTAAGTCTTGCCCCACGAACAGGCACGACTTGCTAGAGAATGGGCACCATCGGCCAAGGGTTGTCCCCTTTCGGCCACTTGCATCCCTTCGCCCTTTCTGATTGGGTTTGGGGTCGGTCACAAGCCCAACCCACGCCCCAGGCCTCCTGGACTTAGCCCACGGCCTTGTCCAAAGACCCAACAGCCCATCCCCTCATGGCCGGACCTCACAGCCCGCCACTGACCCGGACCCGGACCATCGGCCTAAAGCCCGGACAGTCCGTCTAGCTGAGATGAGCTGACTCTCAGCTGCCTCAGCTGAGTGAGCTAGTAGTCCAGCTAGTGGTGCTGACTTAGTAGGGACTGAACTGGTGTGAACTGAACCTAGCTTCATTGAGCTGGCCGAGCTACTCGTCCACTTCGTCCAGCTACCGTCTTACTCGTCCTAGCTGTCTCTTAGCTTGTATAAGGTTAAGCCTAAGTTTCCTTATGTCCTTAACCTTCTTTCTCGACCATGGAACGCTTGCTTTGATGTCCTAAGACTGGCTTGCATGTTTCCTCGAACCATGGCCGTCCCGACAATCCTATTCAGGATTGGGGGCGTGACAAGTCTCCCCCCTTGGGATGGATTCGTCCTCGAATCCGAATCGAATGCTTCCTCGGAAACAAACTGATCCAACCACTCTGGGTACTCTGCTTTCATTCTAGCTTCGGTTTCCCAAGTGATTATATCCTGTCCATTACAGTCCCAGACGACCTTGACCATCTGGACTGTCTTCTTCCTTGTTGCTTTTTCCATCCTATCTATGATTCGAACTGGCCTCGTTTCCAAGGTTAGGTTCTTACCCTGATTGTCTGGAATGGCAGGAAGAGCGATGTCTTGGTCCGTCAAACATTTCCAAAGTTGGGAGACGTGGAACACATTATGAAATGTGTCCATCTTGGCCGGCAAGTCCAACTTGTAGGCCACCATCCCAACTTTTTCAATGACCTTGAACGGCCCCAAGTATCTCGGGTCTAACATCCGTCTCCCAGAAATTCGGACTCGTGCTTTGAAGGTAATCATTTTGAGATACACCAAGTCACCTACTTGAAACTCGAGATCTTTCCTCCTTCGATCTGCATAGTTCTTTTGGCGATCTTGTGCCTGTCTCATCTTGTCCCTCAAGAACTTGATCTTTTCGGTTGTCTCTTCGACAATCTCTGGACCAGTCATGCTGCGTTCCCCAAATTGGGTCCAGCATAAGGGTGTCCTGCATGGACGCCCATACAGAGCTTCGTATGGCGACATGCCAATACTACTATGGAAACTATTGTTTTAAGCAAATTCTACCAGAGGTAAATTCTACAGTCTAAAACACATGCTCGCAACATATCTTCCAACGCCTGGATCGTACGTTCCGACTGTCCATCAGTCTGTGGGTGATAGGCTGTACTCATGTTCACTCTTGTTCCTAAAGCTTTTTGGAAAGCTTTCCAGAAGTAAGATGTAAACCTTGAATCCCTATCTGAAACTATGCTTGCCGGCACACCATGTAGTCGGACGATCTCATCAATGTACTTACGTACAATCTGATCTACCCCATCCGACTTCTTGATAGCCAGGAAGTGTGCTGATTTGGTTAGTCGATCAACTACAACCCAAACCGCATCTTTCTTATTCCTTGTGGTAGGGAACCCGGTCACAAAGTCCATTGTGATGTGATCCCATTTCCATTCCGGAATAGGCAAGCTTTGCAATAACCCACTAGGCACCTGATGTTCTGCTTTGATGAGTTGGCAAGTGGAACACTTGGCCACCCACTCCGCGACATCTGCCTTCATACGGATCCAATGATAGAATTTCTTAAGGTTCTGGTACATCTTGGTCGCACCAGGATGAACCGAGAATTTGGACTTATGAGCCTCCCTCATAATCTCTTCCTTTAGACTTCTATCATTAGGAACACTGATCCGTCCGTTTACTAGGATGGTACCATCCTTTGCAGTCTGGTACTCCGTCCTATCATTCTGAGCAACCTTATTCAGGTTCTCGTCCTGACCTTAAGCCAACCGGATTCGAGTAAGCAGGTCGGCTTGGTTAACCGCCTCCAATCCCAAAGCTTCGGTTGCCGTAGTCAGCACGTTCAGCCACAGAGCACGAACCATACCGTCCAGGTCATCCGCCTCCCGTTCGGCCGATACATCAGCCCTCTTCCGGCTCAAAGCGTCTGCTACCAGATTAGCCTTTCCCGGATAGTAGGTGATGTCTAAATCGTAGTCAGCTACGAATTCCATCCACCTCCTCTGCCTTAAGTTTAACTCAGGCTGGGTGAATATATACTTAAGACTCTTATGGTACGTAAGTATCTGAACTTTGGCGCCATACAAGTATGATCGCCAAATCTTTAAGGCGAATACTACCGCAGCCATTTCGAGATCATGGGTGGGGTAGTTTCCCTCATGTTTCCTCAACTGCCTGGACGCATAGGCAATGACCTTCCCATGCTGGGTCAGTACGCAACCTAGTCCAGTGATGGACGCGTCCGTATAGACCACATATGGTTGATCGGCCTCCGGAAGCACCACGACGGGTGCGCTAGTCAGCATGTTCTTAAGTGCGGAGAAACATTCCTCACACTCTTCAGCCCATGTGAACTAACGTCCTTCCCAGTCAACAGCGTCATAGGCTGAGCCAAGTATGCGAATCCTTTCACAAACTTCCTATAGTAACCTGCCAGCCCTAAGAAGCTTCTGACTTCCGTGGCACTGCGGGGTCGGGGCCAATCCTTGATTGCCCTGATCTTCTCTAGATCCACCGGGATGCCCTGATCAGAAACAATATGGCCGAGGAACCCAATACTCTTCTGCCAAAAACTGCATTTACTGAGTTTAGCATAGAGTTTGTGTTCTCGTAATCGTTCCAGCACGGCTCTCAAGTGTTTCCTATGAGATTCCTCATCCTTGGAATAAATTAGGATATCATCAATGAAGATGATCACGAATTCATCCAAGAAATCTCGGAACACGCTATTCATCATTTTCATGAAAGCGGCAGGTGCATTGGTCAGACCGAACGGCATCACTACGAACTCGTAATGACCGTACCTGGTCCTAAATGCCGTCTTCCTAATATCATTTGGCTCTATAGGGATCTGATGATACCCTAATGCCAAATCAATCTTGGAAAACCACTTGGCTCCTTTGAGTTGATCCAACAGCTCGTCTATCCTGGGCAATGGGTACTTGTTCTTCACAGTGGCCCTGTTCAACCCTCGATAGTCGATGCACAGACGCATGCTACCAACCTACTTTTTCACAAAGAGGACTGGTGCACCCCAAGGGGAGTTACTTGGCCGTATGAACCCCTTGTCAAGCAATTCTTCCAATTTTTTCTTTAACTCGGCCATCTCGGCCGGAGCCATTCGGTATGGACTCTTGGACAGAGGAGCTGTCCCTGGCTCTAGTTCAATCGTAAATGGATCCGACCTATCAGGGGGGACACCCTGAGTTACCTGGAACACATCTGGGAACTTCGACACCAACGAATACTCTGAAAGGTCTTTCAGACAGACATAACTGCCCGGCCCTGTAGTTGTAATTGTAGCCAAAAAGGACTGACAACCCTATTCCAACATCCGAATCGCTCGAACTGCTGAAACCACTACTTTCTCTTGAGCCGGACACAGACATTGGTACTGGATCGGTCGAAGCCCAGTCTCCAATTGCACACGACCTCTATGGCAATCGAGAGTGGCCCGATACTTTCCCAACCAGTCCATACCTAGGATCACTTCGTGATTCTTTAGGTGGACACAGACCAAATCCACAGGGAATACCTTTCCCTGTATTGACACTGGGATATTTGACATGAGACCTTCATGGCTTGCCCTCCGGCCGCCCTCACTATCCCAAAATTATCTCCAGCGTCCAGACAGAACAGACCCTTTCCGACCAGTCCCGGACTCACAAAACTATGTGTAGCCCCTGTGTCGAAAAGTACGGGGTTTCCACACCACCAATCATGAGGGTTCCTAACAGAGGCCCCCATCAGAATCCCCTAGACATTCTAGGTTCCATACCAAGCATTTTCTACTTGAATGTAAAAAGAAAAATTTAGGAATTACCAGAGATCGAATCAAACGATCCAGAAGCGCCGTCATCCCGGGACAGCTCATACACCCTTGGTGTTGTGGTCGGCCTACTCTGGGTCGACTTGCCTGTGTCTCCACGGCCCTTCCCTTGTCCTCTTTGTAGCTTAGGACAGTCCGACTTGTAGTGTCCAGTCTTGCCACATAGGAAGCAAGTCACAGAGCCGCTGCCACTGGACTGGTCTGAGAATCGGTTTGGTCGAGTGCAGTTTTGGATCGTTTGATCCATGCTGCCACATCGCACACAAGCCCCCATGGCCTTCCAGCACTCACCGGGATGATTCTTTCCACACTTGGGACATGTAGGTCGGCCACCAGAGGTCTTACCTCCGTCCACCTGGTCCCACTTCCTCTTTTTATCATTTGTCTTACCCGACGGGCCAGACTGTGACTTAGCCTTAAGCTTAGCTTCTTTAGCCAAGTTAGTCTCTAGCAAAGCCACCCGTTCCACCAGTTCTCCGACGGTGTTGAAAGTGCGGATCGAGCAATGGGTCTTCAGTTCTGGCCTTAGGCCTCGGATGAACCTACGGACCTGACTGCCTCGTCCTCCAGCTCTCTTCCAACAAACCGTCTGAGCCGGTTGAACTCTTCTTCGTACTCTCGTACGGTCCTGCGGCCTTGGGCCAAATCTAAAAACTGAGCTTCCAGACGATCCCAAGCCTCAGCAGGGAAGTATTTGCGGTTGAACTCAACTTCAAAGTCTGCAAAACTTTCCAAACTCCCATTGGTGCGCTTGTCCACTGCAAGCCACCAATTATGCGCGTCCCCTTCCAGGAAGTGAACCACAATGTCTCGTCTGTAATCCTCTGGACAGCGAGTTGATTGAAAGTTTCGGACCAGCCTACTCCTCCACTCGTCTGCCAAAATAGGGTCGGTGCTACCGGAGAAATGCTTCGTACCCAACCTGGATAAATGTTGAAGCAGACTCAGATAGTCCACCTTCTTTTCAGACTTTTCTGGTGGATCGATCTCGATCACCTCAACCGTTTCCACAACTGGACCATTAATGTTGGGGGTGGTCGTAGCCACAGGTGTAGCCTGGCCAACCGAGGAGTTCACTAGTGGGGTGAACAGTTGAGCCATAGCCGCCACCTGAGTCCCCATTACCTTCATGGCCTCTAACAAGTCCTCTTTGGACAGTGTTGCGGGCACATTAGCCGTTCCATCGGCCACTCTCTCATGCTGGTCACGATCACGGTTAGCGTTCGAGGATTCCATTTCCTCATCACTCTCCCGATGTTCCTGACCATCCTGTTACGTCCCCGTAAGGTTAGCCTGATCAGTTGGCAACACGTCTCTAGTGTCAGCCGCGGCCAGATCGGTTTGCAATCCGGATAGATTGGTCCCGTCCATGGCCACTTGACTAGACTGACAGGCTGTTTTCTTACTCCTTCGGGACTTTCCCGACTTGCTTTTTCCAGCTTAAGGATTCAGACAATGTTAGTACGAAACACACTAACATAAACAGAACAAAACAATCCCTAGACTAAGCAATCAAACCTCACCGTGAGACCTAATCAGCTGGCTGCGTGTGTGTGTGTGGACTGCATAACCCAACTATCCTAGAATCAAGCATGCTCTGATACCAACTTGTAAGACCCGAACCCTGGCCTCTCGACCTTATGGAGTCCGCAGGCTTACTTATTAATTTCTTTGCTTGTTTGATCCATTTTAAGTCTTTTATTTACTAAGTCATATTCGAATATGAGGTTCATAAACAAAGGAACAGATTGCACAGCGGAATAACAATGTACAAACTTTGTATTACTTAGAAACATGAGATTCAATACACAACTTCTTAACAGTCTCATAGACAATCACTAGTTCATCCCTAGCATCATCTAACCACACGTTACACAGCCTCTCACTGACCGAGCCTTCACGGCTCCTTGGCTTGACCAGAACCATCCTTAGTTCCTGAAACCACAACCAGATAAGCATTAATCATAACCGAGAATAGAACGGATTGATTCCACAATGCTTGGCTTGGTTCCTAGAACTTAGATAAACCTCAGTCAACATAATCATAAAACGTATGAACCTACCTACCGTATCCCAAGTCATTCAACCAACCACCCCTTGACTTAGAATCAGATAGATAGTCCAGAATAGATAAACAGAACACACGAACAGATCTGGATCGTCCCCAAAGACCAATCCGTCTAACCGGATAGAATCTAGGTGCGACCGGCCAATGGAGTCCGGCTCAATGGCCCAACGGACTCCCTTACCTGATCCGGCCTTAGGCCTGGATCCAATCGGCCGAGTAAGCCTCAAGCCTAATCCGAAGGCTTAGCAACCGGTCAGACCTTGCGACTCTACCTTGGCTTAGACAAACCGTGACCTTGTCTTAACTAGTCAAGCCATAGGCTGATCCATAAGGATCGGTCCTAACCTGTCCCGAAAGACACCGTTTGGAACATGCACCCTTTGGCCACTCGTGCCCTTTGGGTCATTCCCAACCGTTCGTCCTAACCGCCCAGTCTTGGTGCGATCAGATCATCCGACTAACCGACCCGTGTCTAGGCTAGCGGTTTGGTTATGTTCGGCCAAAGCCTAGGGACGTGTCCCTTGGACTCAACCAACACAACCTTTCGTGTTTAACCAGAGAGAAGAGAAGAGAAACGAATTGAAACAGATAAGGAGAGCCGGATGGGACTTAGGAACCGAGCAGAGCCGCGGTGCGGTCGCATGGACCGTCCGTTCGGTCTGATGGAGCCACGGCCCATCACATACCTTGAGAACCACGTCTGGGTTCTCCATGCTCTTCTCCTTGTCTTGATCTCCCATTCTTCACCGGAGTTAGTTCTCAAACGATCAGAGTCGCCGGAATACAACACCACCACAATCGGCCTTTCTCATGGCCGGAACTCTCTCTTTCTCTCTTTCTTTCTCTCTACGTTTTTCTCTGAGTATTTTACTCTGGAATTGGATAATGAAATCGACCAGAGAGCCCCCATATTTATAGAAAACGAGGGGGTAAGTCTTGCCCCACGAACAGGCACGACTTGCTAGCGAATGGGCACCATCGGCCAAGGGTTGTCCCCTTTCGGCCACTTGCATCCCTTCGCCCTTTCTGATTGGGTTTGGGGTCGGTCACAAGCCCAACCCACGCCCCAGGCCTCCTGGACTTAGCCCACGGCCTTGTCCAAAGACCCAACAGCCCATGGCCTCATGGCCGGACCTCACAGCCCGCCACTGACCCGGACCCGGACCATCGGCCTAAAGCCCGGACAGTCCGTCTAGCTGAGATGAGCTGACTCTCAGCTGCCTCAGCTGAGTGAGCTAGTAGTCCAGCTAGTGGAGCTGACTTAGTAGGGACTGAGCTGGTGTGAACTGAACCTAGCTTCATTGAGCTGGCCGAGCTACTCGTCCACTTCGTCCAGCTACCGTCTTACTCGTCCGTGGGTGTCCGTCAGCTTGTATAAGGTTAAGTCTAAGTTTCCTTATGTCCTTAACCTTCTTTCTCGACCATGGAACGCTTGCCTTGATGTCCTAAGACTGGCTTGCATGTTTCCTCGAACCATGGCCATCCCGACAATCCTATTCAGGATTGGGGGCGTGACAAGGACGACTTAAACTGTCCCCAACCGCCGGGGCGAACAGTTACCAAATCACATCCCTTCTTCCCAAAACCGTCCCATAACCGCCCATTGGCGGTTTCTTCCCTTTTCTTCCTTTGACAAATCGATCACTGAGCCTCAGCTCACACTCTGGAAACTTGTCCACTCCCTATCCCGAGCTTAAGACCAATTTGGTCGAACCGTCCTGCACCCGGACCATCGGCTTGCCCAGTAACAGTCCCGGACTCGTCCACACTGATCCGAACCATAACACACCTTCCAACTGGATTAATCTGACCTCCAGCTGTTCCCAGCTGAGTGAGCTAGTCCACCAGCTCCTGTGAGCTGAACAGATCATGGTGAACTGAATACCAGCTGAACCGAGCTGATTGAACTCAAACAAACACTCGTCCAGCTGCCTAAACACTCACTCAACTCCTTTACCCTTGTTTCCATCGTATCCTGGTTAAGTCTCAGCTGACTGATGCCCTTAACCTTCATTCAGGGCCATGATACACTTGTCTCAAGGTCTAATGACCTGACTGGTGCGTCTCCCCGCACCATGGCCCGTCCGGGCGATCCTATCTAGGATCGGGGACATGACAGTAAGGGCCAGCGTGCTGAGTCCAAGGACCAACGTGCTGATATGTGTACTGATGGAGAGCCAGGAATATCCTTTGTGTGCTGACGGACACAGACACACATGGACAGCCAAGGCCGTCCTGTGTGTGCTGGCGGACACCCACAGACACACACGGACACCCACGGACGTCCTGTGTGTGATGACAGACAGCCACGGACGTCCTGTGTGTGATGGCGGTCACCCACGCATGTCATGTGTGTACTGAACAGACAGCCCACGTGGGCCAAAATCACCCAAACAGTCCACGGGACGGGCCAGCGTGCTGAGTCCAAGGACCAACGTGCTGATATGTGTACTGATGGACAGCCACGGACGTCCTGTGTGTGCTGACGGACACAGACAGACACACACGGACACACACGGACAGCCACAGACGTCTTGTGTGTGCTGACGGATTGCCACGGACGTCCTGTGTGTGCTGGCGGACACCCACAAACGCCATGTGTGTACTGAACAGACTGCCCACATGGGCCATAATCACCGAAACAGTCCACAAGAAGGGCCAGCGTGCTGAGTCCAAGAACCAGCGTGCTGATATGTGTACTGATGGACAGCCACGGACGTCCTGTGTGTGCTGACGGACACACACGGACACACATAGACAGCCACAGACGTCCTGTGTGTGCTGACAGACAGCCACATACATCCTGTGTGTGCTAGCGGACACCCACGGACGTCCTGTGTGTACTGAACAACCAGCCCACATGGGCCAAAATCACCCGAACAGCCACGGAGGTCCTGTGTGTGCTGACGGACACACACGGTCATACACGGACAGCCATGGACGTCCTGTGTGTGCTGACGGACACACACGGACGTCTTGTGTGCGCTGACGGACACCCACGGGTGTCCTGTGTGTACTGAACAGACAGCCTACGTGGGCAAACATCACCAGAACACTCCACAGGAAGGGCCAGCATGCTGATATGTGTACTGATGGACAGCCACGGACGTCCTGTGTGTGCTAACGGACACACACGGACAGCCACAGACAGCCACATACGTCCTGTGTGTGCTGACGGACAGCCACAGATGTCCTGTGTGTGCTGGCGGACACCCACGAACGTCCTGTGTGTACTGAACAAACAGCCCACGTGGGCCAAAATAAACCAAAGAGTCCACGGGGAGGGTCAGCGTGCTGAGTCCAAGGACCAACGTGCTGATATGTGTACTGATGGACAGCCACGGATGTCCTGTGTGTTCTGACGGACACACATGGACACACATGGACAGCCACGGACGTCCTGTGTGTGCTGATGGACACACAGACATTCTGTGTGTGCTGACGGACACACACGGACACACACGGACATCCACGGACATCCTGTGTGTGCTGACGGACAGCCACGGACAGCCACGGACATCCTGTGTGTGCTGGCGGACACCCACGGACGTCATGTGTGTACTGAACAGACAGCCCACGTGGACCAAAATCGCCCAAACAATCCACAGGAAGGGCCAGCGTGCTGAGTTCAAGGACCAACGTGCTGATATGTGTACTGATGCACAGCCACGGACGTCCTGTGTGTGCTGACGGACACAGACGGACACACACGGACAGCCACACACGTCCTGTGTGTTCTGACGGACACACACGGACGTCCTGTGTGTGCTAAAGGACACCCACAGACATCTTGTGTGTCCTGACAGACACACACGTACACACACGGGCACACACATACAGCCACGGACGTCCTGTGTGTGCGGACGGACAGCCACAGACGTCCTGTGTGTGCTGGCGGACACCCACGAACGTCCTGTGTGTACTGAACAGACTGCCCACGTGGGCCAAAATCACCTAAACAGTCCACGGGAAGGGCCAGCGTGCTGAGTCCAAGGACCAACGTGCTGATATGTGTACTGATGGACAGCCACGGACGTCCTGTGTGTGCTGATGGACACAGACGGACACGCACAGATACACACGTACAGCCACGGATGTCTTGTGTGTGCTGGCGGACACCCATGGACGTCCTGTGTATTGAACAGACTGCCCACGTGGGCCTAAATCACTCGAACATGCCACAGGAAGGGTCAGCATGCTGAGTCCAAGGACCAACATGCTGATATGTGTACTGATGGACAGCCACAGACGTCCTGTGTGTGCTGACGGACACACACGGACATACACAGACACACACGGACAACCACAGAAGTCTTGTGTGTGCCGACGGACACACACGGACAGCCACGGACGTCTTGTGTGTGCTGACGGACACCCACGGACGTCCTGTGTGTGCTGACAGACACCCACGGACGTCCTGTGTGTACTGACCAGACAGCCCACGTGGGCAAAAATCACTCGAACAGTCCACGGGAAGGGCCAGCGTGCTGAGTCCAAGGACCAGCGTGCTGATATGTGCACTGATGGACAGCCACGGACGTCCTGTGTGTACTGAACAGACAGCCCACGTGGGCCAAAATCACCCAAACAGTCCACGGGAATGGCCAGCGTGCTGAGTCCAAGGACTAGCGTGCTGATATGTGTACTGATGGACAGCCACTGACGTTCTGTGTGTGCTGACGGACACACACGTACAGCCACAGACGTCTTGTGTGTGCTGACGGACACACACGGACGTCCTGTGTGTACTGAACAGACAGCCCATGTGTGCCACAATCACCCACGGACAGCCAAAATCACCCGAGAAGCCAAAAATTCAAAAATTAATATTTTTGAAGAAATGTTTCTGAAAGGAAACATCAAAAATATGTCAACAAAGAGTTTAGGATGTCGAGTGTTGATCAAAAGTTGCTGTAGACATCCGTTTAAACCACGAAAACCCCGAACTTTGTAGCATGCAAAAGACATGGTTAGAAGCAAAAGAAAATCATGAAAATTTACCAGAAAATAGCTTTAACTATTCTTATGAAGGATACAAAAATTAAGATTCAAATTCGAAGTATTTTTTTTACATCAAAAATACTCCCGGAACACAACCAATGTCTACTGGTGACAGACTGAAAAAAAAGTGTTTAGTCTATATAAAGGGTAGGCACTCTTCTAAGCCTACCCTCAGTACCCGAAGGGGTATGTAGTGTTGGACTGCTCGGTCCAACACTATCGATGGCTAGGTTGAGGTCGATGGCCGGATTGTCTCCAGTGAATTTTCCGGTAACTTTTCCGGCAAATTATTTGGCGGACCGTTTTGCCCCTAACTTCAAATTTTCGCGCTTGTGTGGTCTTGGCCTGGTTTCATCCGTCTTCCAGTTGCTCTTTTGATTACAAATCAAGAGTGGTTGGAAAGATTGATGTTAGCGGGGCAAATGAATATTCGGCGTATGAGTGGTGATTGGATAGCTAGTGTTTGTAGGCTCTGTGCTCGCGCACCCAAATACAGTCCAACTATCCTCCTTAGTTTCTTCACTAGCATAGTTTTATGCTTGTTGAACTGATCCGGGGCCTGTGTTGCGTACCTATCTGGAAGGAATTGTTAAGCTTTGCTTAAAATGTTGTTGCGGCATCTCCTTCAGTTGGGAAGTCGTGAACACATAAGCCGACACTTGTGATCCTTGCGTCTTTGCATAATTTATGCATTGTTCGCAAAGGTGAATAAGCTGTTTGCTGAGATCTCGGTTGCGGAAATATTATGGCGGTGACTCGAAGAAATTCTGTCCCGCTAAGCACGTTTGTCTCCGGACAAAAGATGACGGTCAAGTCTGCGTCTGTTCCCACTTTCCATGTGTCTGCGGGAATATGACGTGGTCTTGCCCTGATTTATGAATGCTACCTGGTTGATCGTGCCAGTAGTCATATGCTTGTCTCAAAGATTAAGCCATGCATGTGTAAGTATGAACGAATTCAGATTGTGAAACTGTGTATGGCTCATTAAATCAGTTATAGTTTGTTTGATTGTAACTACTACTCGGATAACTGTAGTGATTCTAGAGCTAATACGTCCCCGACTTCTGGAAGGGATGCATTTATTAGATAAGAGGTCGAGGTGGGCTCTGCCCGTTGCTCTGATGATTCATGATAACTCGACGGATCGCATGGCCTTAGTGCTGGCGACGCATCATTCAAATTTCTGCCCTATCAACTTTCGATGGTAGGATAGTGGCCTACCACGGTGGAAACGGGTGACAGAGAATTAGGGTTTGATTCCGGAGAGGGAGCCTGAGAAACAGCTACCACATCCAAGGAAGGCAGCAGGCGCACAAATTAGCCAATCCTGACATGGGGAGGTAGTGACAATAAAAAACAATACCGGGCTCTTTGAGTCTGGTAATTGGAATGAGTACAATCTAAATCCCTTAACGAGGATCCATTGGAGGGCAAGTATGGTGCCAGAAGCTGCGGTAATTCCAGCTCCAATAGCGTATATTTAAGTTGTTGCAGTTAAAAAGCTCGTAGTTGAACCTTGGGATGGGTCGCCCGTTCCACCTTCGGTGAGCACCGGTTGTAAGACCCGATCCCGGCCGCCTAGGCCGCGGTCGATGCCTCACGTCGCTCGGTCCACTTCCTGGCCGAACCTCTTAATTTCTGCCCTTTATTTATAATATCGCCTAAAGGCGAGGGCTAACATAGACCTTAGCTAAAGACTTACCTAGTCATTAATAGCCTAGATCCTTTCAACAGATACGCAGCGGAATATTCTCTAGTTAACCATTGGTCTAAAACCAATCTAACACTTGTCTGGTCGAATCACCTTAGCCTTGGTCAGTTTACTCAACTACCAATTAGCTTAAAGGTCAATCCTAAACCCAAACCAAGCCATACGATTCTGAGGTTCCATTCCCCTAAACCATTCTATCTAGATCTACATAAGTAAATGCTAGATCATACCTTTGCCACATCTATGGAGCTTATTAGCTCATCGGTCCTCCATTGACTCGAATTGCTCTTGCTTAACAGCTGGACCATGATCACTCAATGATCTTACTTATGGTCCTTATCTTGACTCCTGCGTCAAACAGCTCCCCTAGGTACTTAGTCATTCAACCAACCATCCCCACAGACATAAGTAACCTTTGAGAAGTCTTTGAAAGGATAAGGGTTTGCATCTGGCCTTTCTCGGCTCATGCACAATCCAAAATCATTTTGCCTTATAGGCAATAGTACCAAGTCCATCTTCTGGACTGACAAAGCTCATTAGATCCTAAGTCAATCAACCAACCATCCTCACATGACTTGGAACTGATGAGTCATCATCTGGCCTGACCGGCCTTGGAACTTAACCCAGACAACATATATGATTTGTTCATACCAACCGATGCATTCAGTAATCAGGTTAGGACCGACACCTTGAACCATCATTCAGAGGTCAGGTCGTCCATACTCAACCATGATCAGATCTTACACGGACTTCCTTGAACAATCACACTTAGGCTCAATATCTATGGTCTACGACACATAGTACTAGCCACACACTTCGTCATGACTCTTAGCCAATCTCGAAGCTATCAACACCAAGGTTGATATCTAGAAGCATCACATCAATACTATTACTCCAGCATCGTGACTATCCATACTAGTGTTCGGCCATCGAACCATCGTCATGAAACATGATCCGACCACTAGACTTGATAAGCCATCGTCCACTTAGCATGTACTGATATAACTGGCCTTCCATTGCCATCATGTGGGTCTACCCCCTACATAAGGCATATGGCGCTTATCCTACTCACCAACCCGAGGTTGATTGTAAGATATCCCACTTAGCCTTTGCGGCTAGAACCATCCAACCATAGCCGGATCGTCCATTGTCCCGTCTAACCGTCTGGTTAAGATCTAGGTGCGATCGGCAAGTTACAAGTCCGGCCCAAAGGCTCACGGTCCTTCTTACCTGATCCAACCCAAAGCCTGGATCTATACCACCGAGTAAGGCCCAAGCCCAAACCGGATTGCCTTGCAACCGATCAGACCTTGCGACACAACACTCCGGTTAAACTAACCGTCCGTCCGTTCGACTATGCAGCCGCGGACTGTCCACTTGGTTCCGCCTAAGCCTTGAACCAATGGCACTGTTTGGAACTCACACCCTTTGGGAACTAGTACCCTTTGGACACTCGTGCCTCTTGGCAACTCATGACCCTTGGCTTCTCGCACCCATTCAGATGCTCCAACCGTTCGACCTAACCGTCCGTAGGGACTGTCTGGTCCGTACGTGTGTCCGGCCTATGGCCAAAGGACCACGCCTTAACCTACACAAGTCATGAACCATTGTGACTGTTCAGGGAAGGGTTGCAACCGTTCAGAACAGAACAGAACCACCCCTATCCAATCGGATCACCTGAGGCCGGTTTAGACCATACGCGCGCCTAACTCGTCGGTTATGGACCGCGACCGCATTACTCAACCAGAACCACGGTTATAACCAATCCCAACACATCAACAAGGCCACGCCAATGTACAGAAGGAGTAGAAGAAGAATTGGATGAAAAGAATGAGAAGAATAGGACACAATCCAAACGCCCATGGCTAGACCGGTTCGGACTGTCCGATTGTCTTAGCCGATGAGTCGGTGGTTACCCCACTGACCCTATCTGACTGAACCACGGCTTTGGAGTCCTTCTCCAGACCTTTCTCTATGCCTTGGGTATTCATAACCACACGACCTCCTCTCTCCTAAACCATTCTCCTTGCCGGAGACACAAAACCACCACGACCGGCCCTTTTCCGGCCGATCTCTTAGCCGGGACTCTCTCTCTCTCTCTCTACGTTTTTCTCTTAGAATTTTACTCTGGAATTGGATAATGAAATAAACAGGAGAGACCCCATATTTATAGAAAACGAGGGGTTAAGTCTTGCCCCACGAACAGGCACGACTTGCTAGCGAATGGGCACCATCGGCCAAGGGTTGTCCCCTTTCGGCCACTTGCATCCTTTCGCCCTTTCTGATTGGGTTTGGGGTAGGTCATAAGCCCAACCCACGCCCCAAGACTCCTGGACTTAGCCCACGGCCTTGTCCAAGGACCCAACAGCCCAATGGCCTCATGGCCGGACCTCACAGCCCGCCACTGACCCGGACCCGGACCATCGGCCTAAAACCCGAACAGTCCGTCTAGCTGAGATGAGCTGACTCCCAGCAGCCTCAGCTGAGTGAGCTAGTAGTTCAGCTAGTGGAGCTGACTTAGTAGTGGCTGAGCTGGAGTGAACTTAACCTAGCTTCGTTAAGCTGGTCGAGCTACTTCTCTATCTCGTCCAGCTACCGTCTTACTTGTCTTAGCCGTCTCTTTGCTCTTATAAGGTTAAGTCTAAGTTTCCTTATGTCTTTAACCTTCTTTCTTGACCATGGAACGCTTGCCTTGATGTCCTAAGACTGGCTGGTACGTTTCCTCGAACCATGGCCGTCCCGACAATCCTTTCCAGGATTGGGGGCGTGACAAGTCTCCCCCACTTGTAATGGATTCGTCCTTGAATCCGGTGATGATTGTACCTTGTCCCAAGACAAAATATTCCAACCAAACTTATTCTAGTCTTGATCAGAGAATAGAACAAGCTTGATTCAAAACCACCAAATGACCACTTCGATGTACCAGTCAAGTCCTCACGAACTTGTTGCAATCTTTAGGCTGCTTGTCCTACAACAAGTCCTAACAGATTGTTATGGTTCTTTTGTCCTTCATGGACAATAAGGTTCATGACCTCAGCCACAACGTAATGGATCATCCCCTTAACCGGAGACAACCTTTTCAGGCTTGGCCACATTGCGATCTTAGTCCCTCCAGACTAAAAACGCCTCAGACTTGACTTCTGTCCTTCACTGGACTTTGTCATAATTTGATCCTGGTCCATTTACGGACGTGATCGTATTCCGGTCATGGTCCACTCAGGGACTCGACCGTTTCACCCAACCATAGGTCCATCTCCGAATAGGTCGTGGCCTGATCCTCGTCCATTACTAGACTTGATCATTCTCAACCATAGGTCAAACTCCGACTTGGTTGTACTGCGACCATGGTCTCTCTCGGACATGGTCAACTTCGGCTCTGCCATCTCGGCCGGAGCCAAAGAAACGGACTCTAGGACAGCGGAACTGTCCCTGGTTCCAGTTCAATCATAAATGGATCGGACCTATCAGGGGGGACACCCTGTAGCGAACAGAACACATCTGGGAACTCGGACACCAACGAATCCTCAGAAAGGTCTTTCAGACAGACAGAACTGCCAGGCTCTGTAGTTGTAATTGTAGCCAAAAAGGACTGACAATCCTGTTCCAGCATCCGAATTGCTCGAACTGCTGAAACCACTACTTTCTCTTGAACCGGACACAGACATGGGTACTGGATCGGATGAAGCCCAGTCTCCAATTGCACACGACCTTTATGGCAATCGAGAGTGGCCTGATACTTTCCCAACCAATCCATACCTAGGATCATCGCGTGATTCTTTAGGTGGACACATAATGATTCACAGGGAATACCTTTCCCTGAATTGACACTGGGATATTTAACATGAGACCTAATGAGTTCCTGGCTTGCCCTCCGGCCGCCCTCACTATCCCGATAATTCACCAGCGTCCAGACAGAACAGACCCTTTCCGACCAGTCCCAGACTCACAAAACCTATGTGTAGCCTCTGCGTCGGAAAGTACGTGGGTTTTTACACCACCATCATGAGGGGTTCCTATCAGAGACCCCCATCAGAATCCCTAGACAATTCTAGGTTCCAGACCAAGCATTACTACTTGAATGTAAAAGATAAATTTAGAGATTGCCAGAGATCGAATCAAAAGATCCGAAAGCTCCGTCGTCTCGTGACAGTTCATACACCCTTGGTGTTGTGGTTGTTTGCCTTGGGACGCCTTGCCTGTGTCTCCACGGCCCTTCCCCTGACTTCCTTGCAGCTTGGGACACTCCGATTGGAAATGTCCTGCTGGCCACAATGGAAACAAGTCATCTGGCCGCTACTAGACGGGTTCTGTCGAGGACACTCAGATGGAAAGTCCATGGTCCACATTTCGAACACTTACCTCCTTCCACCTGGTCCCATTTTCTCTTTTTATCATTAGTCTTGCCCGATGGGCCAGACTGTGGCTTAGCCTTAAGCTTAGCTTCTTCAGCCAAGTTAGACTCCAACAAAGCCACCCGTTTCACTTCCAGTGGGTACCTAGATGAGTAGCATTTCGGTTTAATCACACATTTGGAAAATGTCCATACCATTCTCCAAAGCGTCTTACTATTGCGAATGCTGACACCATTCACAAACGAAACTATAATATACCTCAATCCCCATCATACTAAGATACTTAACATCATGTTCTTCCAATGATTGGAACGAACACCCTGAGTTTCCTCAATTCTTTCTTTGGACGGATTCAGATTGGAATTGATTCATTCCATCCAACTAGATCTACGGAAACCTACCTTGACCTATACCGAGTCCTAACTGATCCATCTGATCACAAGTCGACTCGTGTAGTGGTCATGTAGTGTCCTTTGAGTCAGATTTAACATTGCATATGCTTTACTTATTATGAACGGCCATCAAGGGATAACACTTTACTTCAGTAGAGTGCTGCACGTTTATTTTCAACCTAAGCCACTCTCTGGTCCATGTTACTTCCCTTGTCCAGGTAATCCATAAACAAGTTTTGCATTGCTTCCATCCCTTCCAAACCCGTCTATTACTTCTAAATACTAGATCGACCAACCTTTCTGTTTTTAGGTTCTTGCCCTTGGAAAATGTATCTTGGCTAAGCCGGTTCATCTTAGAATTCGCTATTCACAAGCATGATACCCTAGCTACCTCAACTCTTTCTTGGCTCACCCCAACTAAGGTTTCATAGTCATCATAGCTTTGGAAATAATTTCGGTATGGAATGATCATCTTAGAGCGTTGTCCTAAACAGGATCAAGCATGCTCTGATACCAATGTAAGACCTGATCCCGCCGCCTAGGCCGCGGTCGATGCCTCACGTCGCTCGGTCCACTTCCTAGCCGAACCTCTTTAATTTTCTGCCCTTTATTTATAATATAGCCTAAAGGCGAGGGCTAACTTAGACCTTAGCTAAAGAATTACCTAGTCATAAAATAGCCTAGATCCTTTCAAAAGATACGCAGCGGAATATTTTCTAGTTAACCATTGGTCTAAAACCAATCTACACTTGTTGGTCGAATCACCTTAGCCTTGGTCAGTTTACTCAACTACCAATTAGCTTAAAGGTCAATCCTAAACCCAAACCAAGCCATACGATTCAGAGGTTCCATTCCCCTAAACCATTCTATCTAGATCTACATAAGTAAATGCTAGATCATACTTTGCCACATCTCTGGAGCTTATTATCTCATCGGTCCTCCATTGACTCGAATTGCTCTTGCTTAACAGCTGGACCATGATCACTCAATGATCTTACTTATGGTCCTTATCTTGGATCCTGCCGTCAAACAGCTCCCTAGGTACTTAGTCATTCAACCAACCATCCCCACATAATAAAGTAACCTTGAGAAGTCTTTGAAAGGATAAGGGTTTGCATCTGGCTTTCTGGCTCATGCACAATCCAAAATCATTTTGCCTTATAGGCAATAGTACCAAGTCCATCTTCTGGACGACAAAGCTCATTAGATCCTAAGTCAATCAACCAACTATCCTCACATGACTTGGAAAACTGATGAGTCTCTTCTAGCCTGACCGCCTTGGAACTTAACCCAGACAACATATATTGATTTGTTCATACCAACCGATGCATTCAGTAATCAGGTTAGGACCGACACCTTGAACCATCATTCAGAGGTCAGGTC
>NW_022610236.1:0-43136 GCF_000309985.2 Brassica rapa | reverse complement strand
ATCGTTTGGGACATACTCTGGAACAGAGTCTGCGCACATTGACCTTCAGTGTGGTCATCTCCATCGTCCCAACATCCTGGTCAGCTTCTTCTCCCCCAATCTACCTCAGACGTGTTGTATTCTTCAGCTCTTCTTCTGAGTAATCCTCCATTGGCGTCTTCTCTATCTTTTCTCAGAGTTTGCCTTGCACAAACAGAAGAAAAAGGATTAAGTCGTGGCTTAGCAAAAGAAAGGAAAGAAGAATAAGAAAGACACAAAGAAAATGGAAACTTAGTATCTCCTTGTTTTTATTTTATTTTTTTTTTTTTTTTTTGGAAAATTAAAACAAATGAAAAAGAATTCACTTTTTTTTTAATGGAAACACGAAATATATAAACTAAGACATGAAATTAACTTTTTATTCTGGTTTTATAATTTTTAGAATTTAAAAGAAGCAAGAAACAAAATTGACCTTTTTTTTTATAGTAAGTGAATAAACCGAAATGGAAACTAAGGAAACAACTAATGCAAACACGATTTCTTTTTGGCTTTTCAAATTTATATGAATCAAAGAAAGTAAATGGTCATCTTTGTCGTCGTCCTCCCTGGTTTTAACACCAAGAACAAGCAATGCAAAAATGGACAGAAATTGCAAACAATTTTTATGGTTTTTTTTATATGATTTTATAAATGAAACAAATGCAAAAGAGATGAAACAAATAAACAAATGCAAATGAATAGAGACAAGGATAGATATAACCTGATAGATAGGAGCTTTTGAAGCTCTGATACCAAAAATGATACAAGCCTAAGCTAACAAAGGCTAGATCACAAGGCAACATTGTCAAGCTTGAATGGGTCGATTGTCGCCACAAAGGGTTGCGGAAATATCCCTTTGATAAGACCAGAAGCCTGCGCCTATGTGAAATCCCACAAAGAGAGACCTACACTTGTATCCTAGAATGAATCCACAAACTAAGGAGACAAGCAAACGGACAAGAAATCTAAAGGAATCCACCTAAAGACTAATTGAACAAACAAAGACAAACTTGTAAACTGAATAATACTTTATTAATTTCGTGCAAGGGTGCTTTACAAATGAGACTTAGCTCAGTTTAAATAGAAAAGAACACAAATGCCTAAAGGAATAACTTGGAAAGAAATAATAAGTGAAAAACTAGCCGTTGGACTAAGTTGGTGCAGAATCTGTCCATGTATGGAAGTTTTCTTCTCTCCTTGTATCTTGTGAGTTTGGGAAGAAAGAAATGCATCCTTGGGATCGCCTTTGATGTCTGGATAGTCTCTAAGTCGTGCCTGAAGAGAAGGGGAAAGAGCCGTTGGTCTTCAATAACTCCAAGTGTGAATGCATCCATGTAAGGTAAGTTGACAAATAAGGGATTCATCTTGATCATGTGGCTGCTGTGCATGGTAGAAACTCTCCCACTGCTCTTAGATGTAATAATAATCTCCTGGTTTCCACACGTGAGTTTGAGTTGCACACTCCTTAAGCAAAGAATTACTTTCCTTAATTAGAACCAATTCGGATGTAGTGTAGATAGTCTGACTTGTAACTGGCATATCTCCTAAACCATTACTCTTTTTGGTATGAAACCAATTCGCTGCGTGCTCTGGTTGAGTTGAGAATCTATAGAAACTGGTTTCACGGTTAAATTCCTTATGGTTGCAAAGATATCCTTCTTTGAGTGCACCTATGTCGCTGCTGGCTCCAATGTAGCTTGTATGGTTGATCTCATGAGTTGGTGGTCCAGCTACTGACTTTAGGTCCTCATCACCTATACTCATTCCTAGCTTCTAACCGTTCTACTAGTTTTCTAATCAAGTGATCATCCTTATATGCAATCATAGAAGCTCCAAAGGAAAACCGTAAGTGTTACCGTTTTCCTTTAGCATTTTGAAGAGGGCATCAAGGTCTGATCTCTTGATGTAGTCATCATTGCTGCGGGAGCTTGAGGCGCCTGTGTAAGCCACCAGAGACTTCCCATTCCCATCATTGCCTCCAAGCCCATCCACTTCACTAATTTGCTGGTGCCAGCTCCGCTTGAACCTTCAGTCACATTTGCCTTCCCTCACGCTCCTTCATGAACTTGGCCGGCTTGAGGTGTGGGTGCAGTATCCAGCATTGGCTCTTCTTATGACCATGCTTCTTGCAATGATCACAGTTGCCATTGAACTTCCTGTCCTCGTACTTCCCGTGAGATGCCTTGTTTGCTTGTGTGGAGCCTCGGTTGAATCCTCATGAGCTGCTTGATTGGCAAGAGAGAGCTCCCCCTTTCCTCCAAACAAACCCATGGATCCCTGCTCCCTTTGGATTTGTGCACACACCTCCTCAAGGTCCGGAAGCTTGTCTGACCTTAACATGTGCTGGATGAGCTGGGTGTAGGCCGGGTTCAGTGTGAGAAGCAGCCCAAAGACCTTGTCTTGCTCGCGCCTCTCATTCAGCTGATCTGGATCAGTTGTGCTCGGCCTCAGCATCTCCAGCTCTGACCATAAGGACCTGAACCTCCCCAAGTGCTTAGTGAACTCCATGTCCTCTTGTGCAAGACGGTTGATCGCTAGCTTCACTTCAAACACACGGCTGAGGTTGGAAGTGTTTCCCATACACCTTCTTCAGCGTGTCCCACAGCTCCTTGGCTGATTCACAGTAGCTGTAGGCATCCAAGATAGCTGGGTCCAAGGATGCGTGTAGAACCGTCATCACCAGCATGTCTTCTTGTTGCCATTTCTCCACAGCCGCTTCATTGGAGACCTCTTCTTGATCTCCTCCCTGAGTAATGAGTTTCGGAGCCTCCCCTGTTGATGTGCCCCCAAAATTACTTCCCACAGCAGTCTTCACCATCCGAGACCACACAAGGTAGTTGCTACCTTTGAAAGTAACCGCTACCTTCATCCTCATGTTCATCCCATGTTCCATCTTTGCTTGACTTGAAAACTTGGATCTTGGATTTCGTACACACCAACCTTGAGTCTAGAATCACGCAAACCAACAGAACGTAGCACAGCTTCAACTAGAACGGATCACAGCTTCAACACCTTCAAGACTACTCGCGTGTAGCTTCAAAGACGTTTAGCTTGTAACTCTCTAAAGATCAAACCCCAGATTCAAATGAACCTGGCTCTGATACCATATGAGATTAAGAGATCCTTAGAGTAAACAGAATAAAGAGAGTGTTTAGGAAGTGATTAAGAGAAGTTTGTGAAAGATTAGGAGACTAGATAGAGCCGTTTAGTGTCTAAGAGAAAAGCATAGTGTCTAAGAGATTAGAGAGACTCAAACTGCATAATCTTCATTAGGGTTGATGAGTTACAATATATAGAGAGAGCATACAAGGGTTTTCGAAATCAAGAGAAGACTAAAGCATGTGAGGTCAATCAGGAGAGGATAAGCTCATTTGGACTAGCCAATTAGCTTCTCCACATGCGCGGAGTATCTGGCATCTTGGACCGAGATGCTCTTGCCTTTCCAGCTGTTCCAGCCTGTCAAGGCGCGCTCTACCTTATCCCTAAACGGTCTGATGCCTCAAGGTAAGTTCCTTCCCTTTACCTTAGTTACCGTGTTACTTGGCTGATGCAAGGTAAGTCTTGGTCGATGCTGGATGGTACGGACTGTACGGCTTGTACGGCCTTGTACGGACGTCCGTACCATGCTCTCCCTAAACTCTCTCAAGCTTCCTCATCTCCTTTCCTCTTCAACTCCTTAGCTCTTCATACATATATATTCAGCTCAACTCAACAGTTAGGACGAAGAAGCTATCCCACTTTCAAGTCAGGTGATCCCAGTTTTCCTGTTTGGGAATTTAACAGCTTTCTTGTCATTCTATTAGAACCAGGATGAATCGCGATATAAGAAGCTTGATTTTGATACATAAAGTAATGGAGAATCACTAGGAAGTTGAATAAATCTCATTGGAGTTAGGATGAAGAAGCTATCCCACTTTCAAATCAGGTGATCCCAGTTTTCCTGTTTGGGAATATGACAGCTTCTTTGTTATTCTAATCAAACCAGGATGAATCACGATGTAAGAAGCTTGATTTTGATATATAAAGTAATGGAGAATCACTAGGAAGTTGAATAAATCTCATAGGAGTTAGGATGAAGAAGCTGTCCTACTTTCAAATCAGGTGATCCAGTTTTCCTGTTTGGGAATATGACAGCTTTTTTGTCATTCTAATCAAACCAGGATGAATCGCGATGTAAGAAGCTTGATTCTGATATATAAAGTAATGGAGAATCACTAGGAAGTTGAAGAAATCTCATAGGAGTTAGGATGAAGAAGCTATCCCACTTTCAAATCAGGTGATCCCAGTTTTCCTGTTTGGGAATATAACAGCTTCCTTGTCATTCTAATAGAACCAGGATGAATCGCGATGAAAGAAGCTTGATTTTGATACATAAAGTAATGGAGAATCACTAGGAAGTTGAATAAATCTCATAGGAGTTAGGATGAAGAAGCTATCCCACTTTCAAATCAGGTGATCCCACTTTTCCTGTTTGGGAATATGACAGCTTCTATGTCATTCTAATCAAACCAGGATGAATCGCGATGTAAGAAGCTTGATTTTGATACATAAAGTAATGGAGAATCACTAGGAAGTTGAATAAATCTCATAGGAGTTAGGATGAAGAAGCTATCCTACTTTCAAATCAGGTGATCCAGTTTTCCTGTCTGGGAATATGACAGCTTTTTTGTCATTCTTATCAAACCAGGATGAATCGCGATGTAAGAAGCTTGATTCTGATATATAAAGTAATGGAGAATCACTAGGAAGTTGAAGAAATCTCATAGGAGTTAGGATGAAGAAGCTATCCCACTTTCAAATCAGGTGATCCCAGTTTTCCTGTTTGGGAATATGATAGCTTCTTTGTCATTCTAATCAAACCAGGATGAATCTTGATGTAAGAAGCTTGATTTTGATACATAAAGTAATGGTGAATCACTAGGAAGTTGAATAAATCTCATAGGAGTTAGGACGAAGAAGCTATCCCACTTTCAAGTCAGGTGATCCCAGTTTTCCTGTTTGGGAATTTAACAGCTTTCTTGTCATTCTAATCAAACCAGGATGAATCGCGATATAAGAAGCTTGATTTTGATACATAAAGTAATGGAGAATCACTAGGAAGTTGAATAAATCTCATTGGAGTTAGGATGAAGAAGCTATCCCACTTTCAAATCAGGTGATCCCAGTTTTCCTGTTTGGGAATATGACAGCTTCTTTGTTATTCTAATCAAACCAGGATGAATCACGATGTAAGAAGCTTGATTTTGATATATAAAGTAATGGAGAATCACTAGGAAGTTGAATAAATCTCATAGGAGTTAGGATGAAGAAGCTGTCCTACTTTCAAATCAGGTGATCCAGTTTTCCTGTTTGGGAATATGACAGCTTTTTGTCATTCTAATCAAACCAGGATGAATCGCGATGTAAGAAGCTTGATTCTGATATATAAAGTAATGGAGAATCACTAGGAAGTTGAAGAAATCTCATAGGAGTTAGGATGAAGAAGCTATCCCACTTTCAAAATCAGGTGATCCCAGTTTTCCTGTTTGGGAATATAACAGCTTCCTTTCATTCTAATAGAACCAGGATGAATCGCGATGAAAGAAGCTTGATTTTGATACATAAAGTAATGGAGAATCACTAGGAAGTTGAATAAATCTCATAGGAGTTAGGATGAAGAAGCTATCCCACTTTCAAATCAGGTGATCCCACTTTTCCTGTTTGGGAATATGACAGCTTCTATGTCATTCTAATCAAACCAGGATGAATCGCGATATAAGAAGCTTGATTTTGATACATAAAGTAATGGAGAATCACTAGGAAGTTGAATAAATCTCATAGGAGTTAGGATGAAGAAGCTATCCTACTTTCAAATCAGGTGATCCAGTTTTCCTGTTTGGGAATATGACAGCTTTTTTGTCATTCTAATCAAACCAGGATGAATCGCGATGTAAGAAGCTTGATTCTGATATATAAAGTAATGGAGAATCACTAGGAAGTTGAAGAAATCTCATAGGAGTTAGGATGAAGAAGCTATCCCACTTTCAAATCAGGTGATCCCAGTTTTCCTGTTTGGGAATATGATAGCTTCTTTGTCATTCTAATCAAACCAGGATGAATCTTGATGTAAGAAGCTTGATTTTGATACATAAAGTAATGGTGAATCACTAGGAAGTTGAATAAATCTCATAGGAGTTAGGATGAAGAAGCTATCCCACTTTCAAATCAGGTGATCCCACTTTTCCTGTTTGGGAATATAACAGCTTCCTTGTCATTCTAATCAACCAGGATGAATCGCGATGTAAGAAGCTTGATTTTGATACATAAAGTAATGGAGAATCACTAGGAAGTTGAATAAATCTCATGGAGTTAGGATGAAGAAGCTATCCCACTTTCAAATCAGGTGATCCTAGTTTTTCCTGTTTGGGAATATAACAGCTTCCTTGTATTCTAATAGAACCAGGATGAATCGCGATGTAAGAAGCTTGATTTTGATACATAAAGTAATGGAGAATCACTAGAAAGTTGAATAAATCTCATAGGAGTTAGGATGAAGAAGCTATCCCACTTTCAAATCATCAGGTAATCCCAGTTTTCCTGTTTGGGAATATGATAGCTTCTTTGTCATTCTAATCAAACCAGGATGAATCGCGATGTAAGAAGCTTGATTTTGATACATAAAGTAATGGTGTAATCACTAGGAAGTTGAATAAATCTCATAGGAGTTAGGATGAAGAAGCTATCCCACTTTCAAATCAGGTGATCCCACTTTCCTGTTTGGGAATATGACAGCTTCTTCGTCATTCTAATCATAACCAGAATGAATCGTGATAAAAGAAGCTTGATTTTGATACATAAAGTAATGGTGAATCACTAGGAAGTTGAAGAAATCTCATAGGAGTTAGGATGAAGAAGCTATCCCACTTTCAAATCAGGTGATCCCAGTTTTCCTGTTTGGGAATATGATAGCTTCTATGTCATTCTAATCAAGCCAGGATGAATCGTGATGTAAGAAGTTTGATTTTGATACATAAAGTAGTGGAGAACCATTAGGAAGTTGAATAAATCTCATAGGAGTTAGGATGAAGAAGCTATCCCACTTTCAAATTAGGCGATCCCAGTTTTTCTGTTTGGGAATATGACAGCTTCTTTGTAATTCTAATCAAACCAGGATGAATCGTGATGTAAGAAGCTTTAATTGGATACATAAAGTAGTGGAGAACCATTAGAACGTTGAATAAATCTCATAGGAGTTAGGATGAAGAAGCTATCCCACTTTCAAATAAGGTGATCCCAATTTTCCTGTTTGGAAATATGACAGCTTCCTTGTCATTCTAATCAAACCAGGATGAATCGTGATGTAAGAAGCTTGATTTTGATACATAAAGTAATGGAGAATCACTAGGAAGTTGAATAAATCTCATAGGAGTTAGGATGAAGAAGCTATCCCACTTTCAAATCAGGTGATCCCACTTTTCCTGTTTGGGAATATGACAGCTTCTTTGTCATTCTAATCAAACCAAATGAATCGTGATAAAGAAGCTTGATTTTGATACATAAAGTAATGGAGAATCACTAGGAAGTTGAATAAATCTCATAGGAGTTAGGATGAAGAAGCTATCCCACTTTCAAATCAGGTGATCCCAGTTTTCCTGTTTGGGAATATGACAGCTTCTTTGTCATTCTAATCAAACCAGGATGAATCTTGATGTAAGAAGCTTGATTTTGATACATAAAGTATGGAGAATCACTAGGAAGTTGAATAAATCTCATAGGAGTTAGGATGAAGAAGCTATCCCACTTTCAAATCAGGTGATCCCACTTTTCCTGTTTGGGAATATAACAGCTTCCTTGTCATTCTAATCAAACCAGGATGAATCGCGATGTAAGAAGCTTGATTTTGATACATAAAGTAATGGAGAATCACTAGGAAGTTGAATAAATCTCGTAGGAGTTAGGATGAAGAAGCTATCCCACTTTCAAATCAGGTGATCCTAGTTTTCCTGTTTGGGAATATAACAGCTTCTTTGTCATTCTAATCAAACCAGGATGAATCGCGATGTAAGAAGCTTGATTTTGATATATAAAGTAATGGAGAATCACTAGGAAGTTGAATAAATCTCATAGGAGTTAGGATGAAGAAGCTATCCCACTTTCAAATCAGGTGATCCCAGTTTTCCTGTTTGGGATGTGACAGCTTCTTTGTCATTCTAATCAAACCAGAATGAATCGTGATGTAAGAAGCTTGATTTTGATACATAAAGTAATGGAGAATCACTAAGAAGTTGAATAAATCTCATAGGAGTTAGGATGAAGAAGTTATCCCACTTTCAAATCAGGTCATCCCAGTTTTCCTGGTTGGGAATATGACAGCTTCTTTGTTATTCTAATCAAACCAGGATGAATCGCGATGTAAGAAACTTGATTTTGATACATAAAGTAATGGAGAATCACTAGAAAGTTGAATAAATCTCATAGGAGTTAGGATGAAGAAGCTATCCCACTTTCAAACCAGGTGATCCCAGTTTTCCTGTTTGGGAATATGACAGCTTCTTTGTCATTCTAATAGAACCAGGATGAATCGCGATGTAAGAAGCTTGATTTTGATACATAAAGTAATGAGAATCACTAGGAAGTTGAATAAATCTCATAGGAGTTAGGATGAAGAAGCTATTCCACTTTCAAATCAGGTGATCCCAGTTTTCCTGTTTGGGAATATGACAGCTTCTTTGTCATTCTAATCAAACCAGGATGAATCACGATGTAAGAAGCTTGATTTTGATATATAAAGTAATGGAGAATCACTAGGAAGTTGAATAAATCTCATAGGAGTTAGGATGAAGAAGCTATCCCACTTTCAAATCAGGTGATCCCAGTTTTCCTGTTTGGGAATATGACAGCTTCTTTGTCATTCTAATCAAACCAGGATGAATCACGATGTAAGAAGCTTGATTTTGATATATAAGTAATGGAGAATCACTAGGAAGTTGAATAAATCTCATAGGAGTTAGGATGAAGAAGCTATCCCACTTTCAAATCAGGTGATCCCAGTTTTCATGTTTGGGAATATAACAGCTTCCTTGTCATTCTAATAGAACCAGGATGAATCGCGATGTAAGAAGCTTGATTTTGATACATAAAGTAATGGAGAATCACTAGGAAGGTTGAATAAATCTCATAGGAGTTAGGATGAAGAAGCTATCCCACTTTCAAATCAGGTGATCCCATTTTCCTGTTTGGGAATATGACAGCTTCTTTGTCATTCTAATCAAACCAGGATGAATCGCGATGTAAGAAGCTTGATTTTGATACATAAAGTAATGGAGAATCACTAGGAAGTTGAATAAATCTCATAGGAGTTAGGATGAAGAAGCTATCCCACTTTCAAATCAGGTGATCCCAGTTTTCCTGTTTGGGAATATGACAGCTTCTTTGTCATTCTAATCAAACCAGGATGAATCGTGATGTAAGAAGCTTGATTTTGATACATAAAGTAATGGAGAATCACTAGGAAGTTGAATAAATCTCATAGGAGTTAGGATGAAGAAGCTATCCCACTTTCAAATCAGGTGATCCCAGTTTTCCTGTTTGGGAATATGACAGCTTCTTTGTCATTCTAATCAAACCAGGATGAATCGCGATGTAAGAAGCTTGATTTTGATATATAAAGTAATGGAGAATCACTAGGAAGTTGAATAAATCTCATAGGAGTTAGGATGAAGAAGCTATCCCACTTTCAAATCAGGTGATCCAGTTTTCCTATTTGGGAATATGACAGCTTTTTTGTCATTCTAATCAAACCAGGATGAATCGCGATGTAAGAAGCTTGATTCTGATATATAAAGTAATGGAGAATCACTAGGAAGTTGAATAAATCTCATAGGAGTTAGGATGAAGAAGCTATCCCACTTTCAAATCAGGTGATCCCAGTTTTCCTGTTTGGGAATATAACAGCTTCCTTGTCATTCTAATCAACCAGGATGAATCGCGATGTAAGAAGCTTGATTTTGATACATAAAGTAATGGAGAATCACTAGGAAGTTGAATAAATCTCATAGGAGTTAGGATGAAGAAGCTATCCCACTTTCAAATCAGGTGATCCCAGTTTTCCTGTTTGGGAATATAACAGCTTCCTTGTCATTCTAATCAACCAGGATGAATCGCGATGTAAGAAGCTTGATTTTGATACATAAAGTAATGGAGAATCACTAGGAAGTTGAATAAATCTCATAGGAGTTAGGATGAAGAAGCTATCCCACTTTCAAATCAGGTGATCCCACTTTTCCTGTTTGGGAATATGACAGCTTCTTTGTCATTCTAATCAAACCAGGATGAATCGCGATGTAAGAAGCTTGATTTTGATACATAAAGTAATGGTGAATCACTAGGAAGTTGAATAAATCTCATAGGAGTTAGGATGAAGAAGCTATCCCACTTTCAATCAGGTGATCCCAGTTTTCCTGTTTGGGAATATAACAGCTTCCTTGTCATTCTAATAGAACCAGGATGAATCGCGATGTAAGAAGCTTGATTTTGATACATAAAGTAATGGAGAATCACTAGGAAGTTGAATAAATCTCATGGAGTTAGGATGAAGAAGCTATCCCACTTTCAAATCAGGTGATCCCAGTTTTCCTGTTTGGGAATATGACAGCTTCTTTGTCATTCTAATCAAACCAGGATGAATCGCGATGTAAGAAGCTTGATTTTGATATATAAAGTAATGGAGAATCACTAGGAAGTTGAATAAATCTCATAGGAGTTAGGATGAAGAAGCTATCCCACTTTCAAATCAGGTGATCCCAGTTTTCCTGTTTGGGAATATGACAGCTTCTTTGTCATTCTAATCAAACCAGGATGAATCACGATGTAAGAAGCTTGATTTTGATATAAAGTAATGGAGAATCACTAGGAAGTTGAATAAATCTCATAGGAGTTAGGATGAAGAAGCTATCCCACTTTCAAATCAGGTGATCCCAGTTTTCATGTTTGGGAATATAACAGCTTCCTTGTCATTCTAATAGAACCAGGAGAATCGATGTAAGAAGCTTGATTTTGATACAGAAAGTAATGGAGAATCACTAGGAAGGTTAATAAATCTATAGGAGTTAGGATGAAGAAGCTGTCCCACTTTCAAAATCAGGTGATCCCAATTTTCTGTTTGGGAATATGACAGCTTCTTTGTCATTCTATTCAAACCAGGATGAATCGCAATGTAAGAAGCTTGATTTTGATACATAAAGTAATGGAGAATCACTAGGAAGTTGAAAAATCATAGGAGTTAGGATGAGAAAACTATCCCACTTTCAAATCAGGTGATCCCAGTTTTCCTGTTTGGGATATGACAGCTTCTTGTCATTCTAATCATACCAGAATGAATCGTGATGTAAGAAGCTTGATTTTGATACATAAAGTAATGGAGAATCACTAGCAAGTTGAATAAATCCATAGGAGTTAGGATGAAGAAGCTATCCCACTTTCAAATCAGGTTGATCCCACTTTTCCTGTTTGGGAATATGACAGCTTCTTTGTCATCTAATCAAACCAGGATGATCGCGATGTAAAAGCTTGATTTTGAAATATAAAGTAATGGAGAATCACTAGGAAGTTGAATAAATCTCATAGGAGTTAGGATGAAGAAGCTATCCTACTTTCAAATCAGGTGATCCAGTTTTCCTGTTTGGGAATATGACAGCTTTTTTGTCATTCTAATCAAACCAGGATGAATCGCGATGTAAGAAGCTTGATTCTGATATATAAAGTAATGGAGAATCACTAGGAAGTTGAAGAAATCTAATAGGAATTAGGATGAAGAAGCTATCCCACTTTCAAAACAGGTGATCCCAGTGTTCCTGTTTGGGAATATGACAGCTTCTTTGTCATTCTAATCAAACCAGGATGAATCGCGATGTAAGAAGCTTGATTTTGATACATAAAGTAATGGAGAATCACTAGGAAGTTGAATAAAATCTCATGGGAGTTAGGATGAAGAAGCTATCCCACCTTCAAATCAGGTGATCCCAGTTTTCCAGTTTGGGAATATAACAGCTTCCTTGTCATTCTAATAGAACCAGGATCAATCGCGATTAAGGAGCTTGATTTTGATACATAAAGTAATGGAGAATCACTGGAAGTTGAATAAATCTCATTGGAGTTAGGATGAAAAGCTATCCCACTTTCAAATCAGGTGATCCAGTTTTCCTGTTTGGGAATATGACAGCTTCTTGTCATTCTAATCAAACCAAAGATAGAATCCTTCCCAGTCCTAGTTCTAGGCAAACCCCTAAACAACATCCATAGATATATCATTCCAAGGATGAGTAGGAATAGGCAAAGGAGTATAAACCGTGAGGTTGAACCTTAGACTTGCAAGCTTGCAAGTTTGTGCACCTTCCACAGATTTCTCCACATCTCTTTCATATGCGGCCAATAGAAGTGATCCTGCAGAACTTTAAGGGTTTTTGCTATACCAAAATGACCCATCAAGCTTCCTCCATGGGATTCCCTGACACAAAAAAGATCTCAAAAGAGCAATTAGGCACACATAAACGATTGTCATAGAATAAGAATCCATCATGCCTAAAATAATGTCCAGAAGCATACTTAGCACATGATTTATAAGCTTCTTGAAAGTCAGGATCAGATTCATACATTTCTTTAATCTGCTCAAAGCCTAGCAACTTAGCATCAAGAGTACTTAAGAGGACATACCTTCTGGATAGTGCATCAGCAACTATATTTTCCTTACCTTGTTTGTATTTGATCACATAAGGAAAGGTTTCAATGAACTCTACCCATCTAGCATGTCTCTTGCTGAGCTACTTTGTCCTTTGAGATACTTGAGAGATTCATGGTCGGTATGAATGACAAACTCCTTTGGCCAGAGATAATGCTGCCAAGTCTGTAGAGCTCTCACCAAAGCGTAGAGTTCTTTGTCATAAGTGGCATAATTGAGAGTAGCTCCACTGAGTTTCTCACTGAAGTAAGCAATAGGTCTCTTATCCTGCATCAAAACAGCACCAATTCCAATTCCTGAGGCATCACATTCTATTTCAAATGTTTTAGAAAAGTCAGGAAGTATGAGAAGAGGAGATTGAGTAAGCTTCTCTTTAAGGAGTTGGAATGCGGCTTCTTGAACTTCTCCCCACTTGAATCCTACATCCTTCTTGATTATCTCAGTTAGGGGAGCTGCTAGAGTGCTGAAATCCTTCACAAAAACGCCTATAGAAACCTGCCAGTCCATGAAAAACTCTTACTTCTCCCACTGTAGTTGGACTCGGCCATTCTTGTATTGCTTTGATCTTTTCCTGATCCACCTTTACACATCTGCACTTACAACAAAACCTAGAAAGACCAAGTTATCTGTGCAAAAAGTGCACTTCTTTAGATTGGCAAAAAGTGCACTTCTTTTGCACTGTAGTTGGACTCGGCCATTCTTGTATTGCTTTGATCTTTTCCTGATCCACCTTTACACCATCTGCACTTACAACAAAACCTAGAAAGACCAAGTTATCTGTGCAAAAAGTGCACTTCTTTAGATTGGCATAAAGCTTTTCTTTTCTCAAAACATCCAAAACAGCCCTAAGATGTTCTATATGATCTTCTAAGCATTTGCTGTAGACTAATATATCATCAAAGTACACAACAACAAAGATGCCTATGAAAGACCTAAGAATATGATTCATCAGTCTCATGAATGTACTAGGCGCATTGGTTAATCCAAATGGCATAACTAACCATTCATACAAGCCATGTTTAGTTTTAAAAGCAGTTTTCCACTCATCTCCTTCTTTCATCCTAATCTGATGATATCCACTTTTCAAATCTATCTTAGAAAATATGCAAGAACCATGCAACTCATCAAGCATATCATCTAATCTAGGAATAGGGTGGCGATACTTCACTGTTATGTTGTTGATTGCTCTACAATCAACACACATGCGCCAGCTCCCATCTTTCTTAGGCACAAGGAGCACTGGAACTGCACAAGGACTCAAACTCTCTCGGATATGACCCTTCTCCATCAGCTCCTCTACTTGTTTTTGCAGTTCTTTAGTTTCAACTGGATTGGTCCTGTATGCTGGACGATTGGGCAGTGTAGAACCAGGTACAAAGTCTATTTGGTGCTCAATCCCACGCACTGGAGGCAATCCAATGGGGCTATCTTCTGGAAACACATCTGCATATTCCTGTAAAAGAGAGACTAGTTCACTCGGATGATCCGGTGTGTGATCAGTAACTGTTAGAAGAGTCTCTTTAAACATAAGCAAGATAACAGAATTTTGAGAGTAGAGAATTCTTTTGATATCTCCCTGTTTGGCATAGAGGCTGTGATGCTTGTTATGATCAGGTTTGAGATCAATTTTTTTCTCTTTCTTTTTCTGAAGCTGGAGTTGATCTTCATGAACCTCTTTAGGAGACAAAGGCACCAGCACAGTCTTCTTTCCATTGAATTCAAATGAGTGCTTGTTGGTGAAGCCATCATGATTCACACGTCTATCATACTGCCAGGGTCTTCCAAGAAGTATATGACTGGCTTCCATTGGCAACACATCACACAAGACTTCATCTTCATATCTACCAATGGCTATAGGAACCAGTACTTGAGTAGAAACTCTCATCTCGCCCTCCTCATTGAGCCATTGCAATCTGTAGGGTCTTGGGTGTTTCTGGATGTTCAAACCCAATTTCTTCACCATTGTCTCACTAGCTACATTGACACAACTTCCTCCATCAATAATGAGGCTGCACACCTTTCCCTGAACCATACACCTTGTGTAGAATAGATTCTCTCGCTGCTCAGGCTCTCCATTCTTAGCTTGTACGTTCAAGAGTCTTCTTGTCACCAACAATCTTCCTTTCACGGGTTCTACTTCACTTTCTTCATCAGACTCCTCATGATCAGAACCAAACTTCTCTTCCTCTGATTCATACTCTCCATTCTCAAGAAGAATCATAACCTTTTTGTTGGTGCACTCATTAGCGTAATGCCCACGCCCTTGACATTTGAAACACTTAACATCTCTGGTTCTTGAACTAGTAATTTCAGCTTTGCCTTTGTCTTTGCTGTATGTGTTGCTCGTCTTAGTCTCTTCTTTCTGCTGGGGCTTGCTATCCTTTAGATAGGATGTTTTCTCCTCCTTAGAGTGGTGGAACTTAGAAGATCCATAGCTGCGTGAGTTACCCTTCCTCTTGAGCTGCTGCTCCACTAGAATAGCTTTGTGCAACATTTCTTCTATCTCCACATAGTGTTGCATCTCCACATTGTCTTGTATCTCACGGTTAAGTCCTCCAAGAAACCTTGCCATAGTAGCTTCTCTATCCTCCAAGATACTAGCGCGTAACATCAGCAACTCCATGTCTTGATAGTATTCTTCAACAGTTCGTGTTCCTTGGGTAAGTCTGCGTAGTTTTTGATGTATATCGCGGTGATAATGACTTGGAACAAACCGTTTGCGCATGAGTGACTTCATCTCATGCCATGAATCAACCGGATTCTCTTGGTTAAGCCGTCTAGTAGTTACAAGCTGATCCCACCAACTCAATGCATAATCATAAAATTCAGTTGCGGCAATCTTGATCCTTTGGGCATTGGAGTAGTGTTGGCAATTGAAGACAAGCTCGATCTTCTTTTCCCATTCCAAATAGGCATCTGGATCAACCTTGCCATGGAAGGATGGAATCTTAAGCTTAAGTCCAGAAAGCTTGTCTTTGCGTGATCCCCTTCCATCATGTTCACGCCTCGATCTTCCTCTGCTCAGTTCAGAAGAAGAACTACTACGCTCAGTTCTATGGTGCGAGTAGTAGTTGTCGGTCTCTTGTGAACCCTCATGCTCTTGCCGTACTGGAGTAGGCCGGTTTCTTCTAGACTCATTGCTATGTCCCTGGCCAGTAGCTTGCCTCAACTCTTGTCTCATCTCCTCACGTAATTCCTTCATGCTAGCCTTGAGCATATCAGCCATTGTAGAGATCATAGTCTGATTCATTTGCTCGGTCATTTGCTCCCTCAGCATCTTGTTCTTCCTGACTAGCTCGGCTTCTTCTTCTGATTCTTTCCCCATTGGTACCTAGAATCAACAACAACACTCAACCAGTAAATAATTCCAATAAACTGATCGAAATCAGTAGATGATCAAGAGGTTTTAAATTGAAATAAACTGGCGGTAAAGAAAACTTGATTAACAAGTAACAAGAATTCAAATCGACAACAAGTAAATCACAATAGAAACAAGATCAGGGTAGGTTCGTTGATCAGATTTCGACGTCACACAAGTGGATCTAGTTGTTATAGGTGATTTAAAACAGATCACACAATCAATCAGATTTAAACAAGGAATCAAAACGAGAATATGAATCGATAATGATCGGATCTAAAAGCGCGAAACCTAGATCTATCAATTCAAACTTCTTAACAATTTGATCGACACAAAACGATCAGATCACACAATCAAACAACCCTGGTTTACAGATCAATCAATGGATATTGCGAATCAAAGAACAGATCAGTGAAACAAAACGGATCGATCTAAAACTGATCAAGAAGATGAACAGGTTAAATCGAAACAAACGAGAAACGAGTACTTCCCTAACCAGAGATGCTCTGATACCACATAATACGTCCCTAGATTGCTTCTCTGGATAGTATGGGATAGATCCTTGCTAGAACGAATCAAAGACTCAAGCTCTACAAGGTTGTGGGTCGATTGGTGACACAAGAGGCTGCGGAAAGGCTTCTTGATACTCCTAAGTGACTAGATCGGATATGACACACCGAGATAGACACTCTTGGGCTGTTGGATATTACTCACCAACAAGATCACTCAATAACTGCGGACAAGCAATAGAGAGAACAAAGAAAAGGGTTTTTTGATAAAAGATGATTCTTATTGATAAGGGTTTCAAAGTACACTTATATAAGAGAAGTTGGAACAGACTCCAAGCTTCTCGAAAACTATCAAGAGAGTAAAGGCACACGGTTCTCTTGAAAATAGATACTAATGACAAGTTTGAAAACAAAAGCATGAAAGACATAATATAACATAAGGTTGATCCGGGATAAGGTTGGATCGAGATCAACAACTAAGAGATTTGAGAAGCAAATCTATGGCCTCGTTAAAAACCTATCTTTGGAAAACCCATTGGACAAAACCAAAGATAGGGAAAAAGAGCACGCATAGAATGCTTGCTTAGTTGATGATCAGCTTGATGATGAAGTAGCTTGAATGGTGATAAGTGTGTCTTGGTTGATCAAGCTTCTACCAAGACATTCCTCTTGCTTCCATGACATCTTAACCAATCCTCCAATAACTTGCGTGAGCTTCCTTGATCTTGATCGAGTCATAGGTCCTTTAGGCAAGGCTAGGACATCTTCATCAGTTGGCTTGTCTAGATCCTCATCATCTCCATTAGCTAGTTGGTCCATGATCACATCACTTAGGGAGTTAAGGATGTGAGAATGTGGAGGCAAAGGGAAGGAAGGTTAGGGATCGACCAGGCCGTACAAGAGGCCGTACTGGCCGTACCGTCCGTACTGTCCGGGTCGATCCATAACTCGGCCAAGAAGAGAAGTTACCCGGGTAAGAGAGGTAAACGGCCAAAGGGGATTTACCATAGAAGATATGACTGTTTGGATGGATAGAGTGACCGCGGCTTATCCTGACAGTCTGGCACAGGCTGTAAAGGCAAAAGGAGTCTCACCCAAAGATGCCTTAAGCGTGTGATCATCCCCATTGGTTTACATTCAAATTAAAGCAACCTTATCCTTGACCTCACATGCTTAGTGCTTCTGAATACCCTAATGTCTCTCTCTATATATTGTAAACTCTGTCTTGATTAATGATTAACACGAGTTCATCATATTCTCTCTCTAGTTCATCATGTTTCTCTTCTACATTTCATAAATCATCTCATCTCACTTTAATCTTTCTCTAAATCTCTCAATACCTGTTCAACTCTCTAAAATCATATAAAGTAGTGGTGAATCACTAGGAAGTTGAAGAAATCTCATAGGAGTTCGGATGAAGAAGCTATCCCACTTTCAAATCAGGTGATCCCAGTTTTCCTGTTGGGAATATGATAGCTTCTTTGTCATTCTAATCAAACCAGGATGAATCTTGATGTAAGAAGCTTGATTTTGATACATAAAGTAATGGTGAATCACTAGGAAGTTGAATAAATCTCATAGGAGTTAGGATGAAGAAGCTATCCACTTTCAAATCAGGTGATCCCAGTTTTCCTGTTTGGGAATATGATAGCTTCTTTGTCATTCTAATCAAACCAGGATGAATCTTGATGTAAGAAGCTTGATTTTGATACATAAAGTAATGGTGTATCACTAGGAAGTTGAATAAATCTCATAGGAGTTAAGATGAAGAAGCTATCCCACTTTCCAATCAGGTGATCCCAATTTTCCTGTTTGGGAATATGACAGCTTCTTTGTCATTCTAATCAAACCAGGATGAATCGTGGTGTAAAAAGCTTGATTTTGATACATATAGTAATGGTGAATCACTAGGAAGTTGAATAAATCTCATAGGAGTTAGGATGAAGAAGCTATCCCACTTTCAAATCAGGTGATCCCAGTTTTCCTGTTTGGGAATATGACAGCTTCTTTGTCATTCTAATGAAACCAGGATGAATCGTGATGTAAGAAGCTTGATTTTGATACATAAAGTAATGGTGAATCACTAGGAAGTTGAATAAATCTCATAGGAGTTAGGATGAAGAAGCTATCCCACTTTCAAATCAGGTGATCCCACTTTTCCTGTTTGGGAATATGATAGCTTCTTTGTCATTCTAATCAAACCAGGATGAATCTTGATGTAAGAAGCTTGATTTTGATACATAAAGTAGTGGTGAATCACTAGGAAGTTGAAGAAATCTCATAGGTGTTGACATGAAGAATAAAGCAAGAAGATAGGAACTTGGAGAACAAGGCTGTCCGTACAACCTAAGAGTGACTTGCAAGGAAAGGAAGCAAGTCATGAGTTAACCAACTCGGTCAAGTGATTAAAAGATCTCCTAGTGAGTGGGAATGTCGACATGTATCCGTTGAAGAGAAGTGAGTGGAGGAGTCACGGGTGTGTCTAAGAGAAGAGAGAGGGAGCTGACCGTTGGGAGCTGTCACTATCCCTCTTGCTGAACGAGCCATCCGCGGATCTGCCTCCTCTTTGTTTATTCTTTCCCTTGTACTATCTTCTCATTGTTTATGCATTCTTGTATGTCTTTAAATACCCTGTCATGTGTAACAAATCAAGTAAGGAAACTTATTCTCCTTCTATTCTCTTTGTCACACTCTCACGGAAACTCTCTCCATCTCTTACTCTTCTCTCTTAATCTCTCCTTAATCTTCTAAAACTCTCATGGTATCAGAGCAGCTGTGCTCTTGAGACCTAAATCTCTTTTTCTTCCGCGAACTCTCTGTGTTTTATTTCTATTTTTGGCAAAGTTCATCCTGTTCTTGAGGTGTTCTTCAATCTCATTTCCAGAATTTGCCAAAAATAGCAAAGTTCATCCAAAACTTTCGTTCCTCTTTCTCTCTTGATGGATACCTCCGAGAACCCAAAGATGGTGATGATACCAGTTACTCTCAAGGGTCCTAACTACCTGACATGGGCAAGACTTGCCAAAACAGCTCTCGGAGGCAGAGGCCTTTGGGAGATTGTTGAAGAAGGCCGCCCCACCAAGAAGACTGTTCTAGGAGAGGATGGCAAAGAAGTGGTGGTTGCGGATGCTGGGGATAAGAAGAAAGGTCAGGAGGACCTCATGGTGTTGTCTATCATCCAGAATAGCCTCGCCCCTTCTCTCCAAGAGGCTTATGCATTCTGTGAAACTTCCAAGGAGCTGTGGGATACTCTCAAGAAGGTGTATGCCAACAAATCCAACATCAGCAAGGTGTATGAAGTAAAAGGAGCAATCAACTCTCTAAGTCAAGAGGACACAGACTTTGATGCTCATTTTGGGAAGTTCCGGTCTCTATGGGCTGAACTAGAGATGCTCAGACCCGCAACAATTGATCCGGATGTTCTACATGAAAGAAGGGAGCAAGATAAGGTCTTTGCCTTGCTGCTCACTCTCAACCCAGGGTATGATGACCTTATTAGGCACATACTGAGGAACAAGGAGCTTCCATCTCTAGATGAAGTGTGTGCTGAGATTCAGAAGGAGCACGGCTCAGTGGGTCTCTTTAAGAGAAAGGGGGAGCTAGTGATGGCCAATCAAGCTGAAGGAGCCGAGAGCAAACCTGCCGGAGTAGCCAACAAAGGGTACTACAAGCCGGAGGAAAAGAAAGTGTGGGTGTGTGATCATTGCAAGAGGAAGGGTCACGGCAAGGACAAGTGCTGGATACTTCACCCACACCTCAAACCGGCTAAGTTCAAGACTGATGGTCGAGCAAACTACTCAGGTGATGTAGGAGAAGCTTCCACGGCCTACCGCACTCATGAGGGCAAGGGAAACCAGGATGAGTCCATCAAGAAATCTGACATTGAGGCACTCATCAAAGCTCTCAAGGAGTCTGGTAAAACTCTTGGTTCCTCTCTTAGTGCATCATATCAATTGCCTAGGAGTTTATTCACGGCATTTCAAGTTGCTCATGAATCTGATAGAGTTAAACCCTTAGTCATAGACTCAGGAGCCTCTCATCACATGATTAGTGATTTAAACTTGATTAAAAATATCACTCCTGCAGTAGGAAATGTTATGATAGCTGATGGTAACAAGGTTCCAATTAAAGGCATAGGGGAACTTAAATTATTTGAGAAAGAATCCAAAGCCTTCTACATGCCTAGTTTCACTTCTAATCTATTATCTGTGAAAAGGGTGACCAATGACTTGAATTGCAATGTTATATTTACGCCTGATGATGTCTACTTTCAGGATATTGACTCATGTAGGTTGCTTGGCAAAGGTGTGAGCAAGGGAAACCTGTACTTGCTAGAAGACACTAAGCTTGCATCCGATCTATCTGTTGCTTTCAATTCAAGTTTTAATTTCCCTAAAGATGTAATGTGGCATGCTAGATTAGGACATCCTCATTCTCGTGCCTTGAACATCATGTTGCCTAGTATTTCATTCCAACAAGATTGTGAAGCTTGTATCTTAGGAAAACATTGCAAAACTGTATTTCCCAAGTCTAGTACAATCTATGAACACTGCTTTGATTTAATTCACTCGGATGTATGGACAGCTCCATGTCTTTCTAGAGAACATCACAAGTATTTTGTGACCTTTATTGATGAGAAATCCAAGTACACATGGATCACTCTCTTACAATCAAAGGATAGGGTCTTAGATGCATTTATAAACTTTGAAACATATGTCTCTAACCATTATAATGCCAAAGTTAAGATTTTGAGATCAGATAATGGAGGAGAGTACACCAGCAATGCATTCAAAGCCCATCTAGCCAAACGAGGTGTGATCCATCAAACCAGCTGTCCATACACTCCCCAACAAAATGGTGTGGCCGAGAGGAAGAACAGGCATCTCATGGAGGTCACTAGGAGCATGATGTTCCATACTAGTGTCCCAAAGAGTTTTTGGGGTGATGCGGTCCTAACTGCATGCTACCTGATCAACCGCATTCCTACCAGAGTTCTAAAAGACTCCTCTCCATTTGAGGTATTGAACAAAGCTAAACCATCTATTGATCATATGCGTGTGTTTGGGTGCCTGTGTTTTGTTTTGAAACCAGGAGAACTGAGGAACAAACTGGAGGCTAAGAGCACAAGAGCTATGTTCATTGGGTATTCACCAAACCAGAAGGGCTATAAGTGCTATGAACCAGAGACTAGGAGAGTCTTGGTATCTAGAGATGTGAAGTTTGTAGAAACCAGAGGGTACTACAACAACAAGGATTGGAATGAGCTGGAGAACTTGTCTCAATCCGCATCAGATAGAGCAGCCAATCTCAGACAAGTCATGAGGAGACTTGGGGTCAGCTTACCTATGGAAGAGCCGGGACAAGCAGGATCAGATAATGTGGGAGGATCAAGCCGGTCTGAAGAGCAAACCGAGACAACTACAGATGAAGTTGAGATCCAAGAAGCTGCTCCCCTTGATCCTGAGGGGGGAAATCAGGGTGAACCACCTGTATCTGAGGAAGTTCATGATCAAGAAGAGCACCATGACCAAGAGGAGGAAGTAGAGGATCAGAATCAGAACTTGGAAGGTGGAGAAGGCACTCAGAATGAAAATGATCAGCCAGTACTTAGGAGAAGTACTAGGATCAAGAAGCCGGCTTCAAACTGGAACAACACCAGAGTCTACTTCAATGCAGAGGCAGTAGCTCACCCACCCAGTGGCGTGTGCTCCCTAGCTCACTATCCAGAAGAACATCAAGCCTTTGTGGGTTCATTGGATCAGGAATGGATACCAAGAACATATGCAGAAGCTATGGAAGATGATGAATGGAGGGAATCAGTGAATGATGAAATGGGAGCCATGGAGAGGAACAACACCTGGTATGAGACAGAGCTTCCAAAAGGAAAGAAAGCCGTGACCAGCAGACTCATACACACCATCAAGTATCTTGCAAATGGGAAGCCAGAAAGAAAGAAGACCAGATTGGTAGCAAGAGGATACACACAAGTTTATGGAGAAGACTATCTAGACACCTTTGCACCAGTGGCCAAGCTCCACACAATCCGGATTATCCTTTCATTGGCAGTAAATCAAGAGTGGGATCTTTGGCAAATGGATGTGAAGAATGCCTTCTTGCAAGGTGAACTAGAAGATGAGGTATATATGAGACCACCGCCGGGAATGGAAGAGATGGTGAAACCAGGGAATGTACTCAGACTCAGAAAAGCCATATATGGTTTGAAGCAATCACCAAGAGCTTGGTATCACAAGCTGAGCACTACACTGAATGGGAAAGGCTTTGTGAAGTCTCAAGCGGATCACACACTCTTCACTCTCACCAGCAAGCAAGGGATTGTTGTGATTCTAGTCTATGTGGATGATATCATCATCACTGGTTGTGACAAGGAGGGGATCAGTTCAACCAAGACCTTTCTTAAAGCCGCATTTGATATCAAAGACCTAGGAGAACTGAAGTACTTCCTCGGCATTGAGATGTGCAGATCAAAGGAAGGATTGTTCATGTCCCAAAGAAAGTATACCCTGGACATCTTAAAGGAGGCAGGAGATCTTGGAGGAAGACAAGCCAAGACACCACTTGAAGAAGGTTACAAGGTATTGCGAGAGGGGGAGTATGAAGATACTCCATTTGAAGACGTCAAGCAGTATAGAAGGATGGTTGGGAAGCTGATCTATCTAACCATCACTCGGCCAGATGTGTGCTTTGCAGTTAATCAAGTAAGCCAGCACATGCAAACTCCCAAGGTTCATCACTGGAACATGGTGGAGAGGATCCTAAGATACTTGAGAGAGGCGCCAGGTCAGGGTGTATGGATGGCTTGCAACAAGAACACTGAGGTGATAGGATACTGTGATGCAGATTGGGCTGGGGACAGAGTAGACAGAAGGTCAACCACCGGCTATTGTACATTCATTGGAGGGAATCTGGTCACTTGGAAGAGCAAGAAGCAGAAGGTGGTGTCTTGCTCAAGTGCAGAAGCAGAGTACAGATCAATGAGGAAGCTAACCAGTGAGCTTATCTGGATAAAGGGGCTTCTAGGCGACTTGGGAATTGAGATCACCACTCCCATGACCATGCATTGTGACAATCAAGCTGCAATACACATTGCATCCAACTCAGTCTTCCATGAGAGGACAAAACACATAGAAGTGGACTGTCACAAGGTGAGACAAGCAGTAGAACAGCAAGTGATCCTCCCATGCTATACAAGAAGTGAGGATCAGCTGGCTGACATCTTCACCAAGGCAGCCAGCAGCAAAGTTTGTGAGTCCATTCTTCCAAGACTTGGACTCATAAACCTTCCATGTCAATGATCCCCTCACCATGGAGTATTCTACTCTTTTTCCTTTGCTTGGTTTTTATCCCAAGTGGTTTTTCCAAGTAAAGGTTTTAATGAGGGAATGCTTCATGGATTTCCAAGCTTGACACTCACTACTGTCAAGCTTGAGGGGGAGTGTTGACATGAAGAATAAAGCAAGAAGATAGGAACTTGGAGAACAAGGCTGTCCGTACAACCTAAGAGTGACTTGCAAGGAAAGGAAGCAAGTCATGAGTTAACCAACTCGGTCAAGTGATTAAAAGATCTCCTAGTGAGTGGGAATGTCGACATGTATCCGTTGAAGAGAAGTGAGTGGAGGAGTCACGGGTGTGTCTAAGAGAAGAGAGAGGGAGCTGACCGTTGGGAGCTGTCACTATCCCTCTTGCTGAACGAGCCATCCGCGGATCTGCCTCCTCTTTGTTTATTCTTTCCCTTGTACTATCTTCTCATTGTTTATGCATTCTTGTATGTCTTTAAATACCCTGTCATGTGTAACAAATCAAGTAAGGAAACTTATTCTCCTTCTATTCTCTTTGTCACACTCTCACGGAAACTCTCTCCATCTCTTACTCTTCTCTCTTAATCTCTCCTTAATCTTCTAAAACTCTCAATAGGAGTTCGGATGAAGAAGCTATCCCACTTTCAAATCAGGTGATCCCAGTTTTCCTGTTTGGGAATATGATAGCTTCTTTGTCATTCTAATCAAACCAGGATGAATCTTGATGTAAGAAGCTTGATTTTGATACATAAAGTAATGGTGAATCACTAGGAAGTTGAATAAATCTCATAGGAGTTAGGATGAAGAAGCTATCCCACTTTCAAATCAGGTGATCCCACTTTTCCTGTTTGGGAATATAACAGCTTCCTTGTCATTCTAATCAAACCAGGATGAATCGCGATGTAAGAAGCTTGATTTTGATACATAAAGTAATGGAGAATCACTAGGAAGTTGAATAAATCTCATTGGCGTTAGGATGAAGAAGCTATCCCACTTTCAAATCAGGTGATCCTAGTTTTCCAGTTTGGGAATATAACAGCTTCCTTGTCATTCTAATAGAACCAGGATGAATCGCGATGTAAGAAGCTTGATTTTGAAACATAAAGTAATGGAGAATCACTAGGAAGTTGAATATATCTCATAGGAGTTAGGATGAAGAAGCTATCCCACTTTCAAATCAGGTGATCCCAGTTTTCCTGTTTGGGAATGTGATAGCTACTTTTGTCATTCTAATCAAACCAGGATGAATCTTGATGTAAGAAGCTTGATTTTGATACATAAAGTAATGGAGAATCACTAGGAAGTTGAATAAATCTCATAGGAGTTAGGATGAAGAAGCTATCCCACTTTCAAATCAGGTGATCCCAGTTTTCATGTTTGGGAATATAACAGCTTCCTTGTCATTCTAATAGAACCAGGATGAATCGCGATGTAAGAAGCTTGATTTTGATATAGAAAGTAATGGAGAATCACTAGGAAGGTTAATAAATCTCATAGGAGTTAGGATGAAGAAGCTGTCCCACTTTCAAATCAGGTGATCCCAATTTTCCTGTTTGGGAATATGACAGCTTCTTTGTCATTCAATTCAAACCAGGATGAATCGCAATGTAAGAAGCTTGATTTTGATACATAAAGTGATGGAGAATCACTAGGAAGTTGAAGAAATCTCATAGGAGTTAGGATGAAGAAGCTATCCCACTTTCAAATCAGGTGATCCCAGTTTTCCTGTTTGGGAATATGACAGCTTCTTTGTCATTCTAATAGAACCAGGATGAATCGCGATGTAAGAAGCTTGATTTTGATACATAAAGTAATGGAGAATCACTAGGAAGTTGAAGAAATCTCATTGGAGTTAGGATGAAGAAGCTATACCACTTTCAAATCAGGTGATCCCAGTTTTCCTGTTTGGGAATATGACAGCTTCTTTGTCATTCTAATCAAACCAGGATGAATCACGATGTAAGAAGCTTGATTTTGATATATAAAGTAATGGAGAATCACTAGGAAGTTGAATAAATCTCATAGGAGTTAGGATGAAGAAGCTATCCCACTTTCAAATCAGGTGATCCCAGTTTTCCTGTTTGGGAATATGACAGCTTCTTTGTCATTCTAATCAAACCAGGATGAATCACGATGTAAGAAGCTTGATTTTGATATATAAAGTAATGGAGAATCACTAGGAAGTTAAAGAAATCTCATAGGAGTTAGGATGAAGAAGCTATCCCACTTTCAAATCAGGTGATCCCAGTTTTCTTGTTTGGGAATATGACAGCTTCTTTGTCATTCTAATCAAACCAGGATGAATCGCGATGTAAGAAGCTTGATTTTGATACATAAAGTAATGGAGAATCACTAGGAAGTTGAAGAAATCTCATAGGAGTTAGGATGAAGAAGCTATCCCACTTTCAAATCAGGTGATCCCAGTTTTCCTGTTTGGGAATATGATAGCTTCTTTGTCATTCTAATCAAACCAGGATGAATCTTGATGTAAGAAGCTTGATTTTGATACATAAAGTAATGGTGTATCACTAGGAAGTTGAATAAATCTCATAGGAGTTAGGATGAAGAAGCTATCCCACTTTCAAATCAGGTGATCCCAGTTTTCCTGTTTGGGAATATGACAGCTTCTTTGTCATTCTAATCAAACCAGGATGAATCTTGATGTAAGAAGCTTGATTTTGATACATAAAGTAATGGTGAATCACTAGGAAGTTGAATAAATCTCATAGGAGTTAGGATGAAGAAGCTATCCCACTTTCGAATCAGGTGATCCCAGTTTTCCTGTTTGGGAATATGACAGCTTCTGTTAAGATGAGGAGAGAAGACTTGAGGGGTTAAGTATGAATGGAGGAGAAGAAGCTTAGGAGGAATGGAGAAGGTTGGGTGAGGCGTCCGTACAAGGCCGTACAAGGCCGTACATGGCCGTACTACCTGGCCGTACGCACTTACCTTAGTTGCGGTAAAGCAATAAGTTACCTGGATGGTCACACCTGATAAGGAGATGGGCTGATCACTTATCTGAAGGATCAGACCGTTACCAAGGAAGAAGGAGCGTGTGACAGCCTGTCTTGGGCTGGAGCGGATCAAGCATAAAGCAAAGATGCTTCACACACGCGGCCTCTCTCATTGGATAGTTCAAACTCCTTCTTATCTTATCCTTTGACTCTACATGCTTTCTCTCCTTTTGTATCTGAAACCCTAGAGTCTCTACCTCACTATATAATGCATCCTAATCTCATTAATGAAAGTTAGACAGTTCTAAACAAATCAATCTCTCTATACTTTTCACAATGATTCTCCATTAGTCTCTTAATCTCTTAAATCTACTCTAATCTCTTCTCTATTCTTATCTAAACTCAGATTATAGTTTACATTACTCAAAAGTGATATGGTATCAGAGCCAGGTTGATTTCAATCTGAGTTCTTGGCGTTTTTCTCTTGAAGATTCAAACTTGAAACTTTGAGAGATCAAGTGAGAGTGGTGTGAGTGTTCTTGGAAGAAGCTGCATCCCGAGAGCTACATCTTCATTCCGGGAGTCTTATCTAGCTGTTTGAGGGTTCTTTGAAGAGTAAAGACAAGGCACGGAAGGGTTTGAGCTGGTGTTGTAGTTCTGAGTCTCAAGATCAAGTCTTTTACAAGTTATTGAAGTGAAGCTACTTAAGATGGAGAGTGGTTCCAAGATGAAGGTTGCTGTGACTTTCAAGGGAAGTAACTACCTAGTATGGTCTAGGATGGTGAAGACTGCTGTGGGAAGTAAGGGTTTATGGAAGCACATCACATCTGGTGAGGCTCCAAAACTCATTACTCAAGGAGGAGACAAGGAGAGTGTCTCGGAAGCTGAAGCTGAGAAGTGGCAACAAGAGGACATGATGGTGATGTCTGCTCTTCATAGCTCATTGGAGCCAGCCATTCTTGATGCTTACAGCTACTGTGAGACAGCCAAGGAGCTGTGGGAAACGTTGAAGAAGGTGTATGGAAACACCTCCAACCTCAGCCGGGTCTTTGAAGTGAAGAAAGCTTTGAATGATCTAACTCAGGAGGACATGGAGTTCACTAAGCATTTGGGGAGGTTCCGGACACTCTGGTCAGAGCTGGAGATGCTGAGGCCTAGCACAACTGATCCGGAGCTGCTGAATGAAAGAAGAGAGCAAGACAAGGTCTTTGGGTTGTTGCTGACATTGAATCCAAGCTACAGTGTGGGTTGATTCAGCATATGTTGAGGGCTGATAAGCTTCCTGACTTGGAGGATGCATGTGCTCAGATACAAAAGGAGCAAGGCTCCATTGTTGGCTTGTTTGGTGGTAAAGGAGACTTGTCCCTAGCCAATGCTGCGCAAACTGATCATGAGGAGATACCACAAGCCAACAGAGCAGCACACGGCAAGTATGAAGATAGGAAGTTCAATGGCAATTGTGATCACTGCAAGAAGCATGGACACAAGAAGAGCCAGTGCTGGATACTACATCCTCATCTGAAGCCAGCGAAGTTCATGAAGGAAAGGGAGGCAAGAGCTCATGCTTCTGAAGGAACAAGTGGAGCCGGATCATCTAGCCGTGGAGCTGAAGGAGAGAGGCGTGAGGGTGATGGCAAGGCACTGGTGACATACTCAGGAGCTCCTAACATACGTGGCAATGATCAGGACTTCATCAGGAGATCCGAGATGGATGCTCTCATCAAAATGCTCAAGGAGAATGGTAACACTCATGGGTACTCCTTTGGTGCATCCATGATAGCTGAGACTATAGAAACATCTCCTTATGTTACTGATATTGCTAGGATGGATAGAGTTAAAAGCAATGAACAGGCTAGACATGAGTACACCTTTGCTAGAAATGCTAGGATGAATCATGAACTAAATGCATTTAGATCACCTTTGAACCTGTGTCATAATGCTAGCAGTGTAACTAAGCCATTAATTGTTGATTCTGGTGCATCTCATCACATGATTAGTGATACAAATCTGATTAAGGATATAGAACCAACTAGTGGACATGTTATGATTGCAAATGGGGACAAGATCCCTATTAGAGGAATAGGAAACTTGAAGTTGTTTGATAAGAACACTAGAGCTTTCTACATGCCTGAATTTACATCTAACTTGCTATCTGTTAAGAAATGCACAACTGATTTGAATTGCAATGTTATATTCAGTCCTAATGATGTAAAGTTTCAGGATATTGAGAGCAGCCACTTGATTGGAAAAGGAATCACTAAAGGAGAGTTGTACTTGCTTGAAGAACTTGATCCTGTTTCCAATTACAATTGCTCGTTTACTACTGCTTCTAGTTTAAATAAAAATGCTTTGTGGCATGCTAGATTAGGACATCCTCATGGTAAAGCTTTGAACTTGATGTTACCAGGTGTTTTATTTGAGAATAAGGATTGTGAAGCTTGCATCTTAGGCAAGCATTGTAAAACTGTATTTCCAAACTCTACTAGTGTTTATGATAAGTGCTTTGATCTTATTCATTCTGATGTGTGGACTGCACCTTGCATATCTAGAGACAATCATAAATACTTTGTCACATTCATTGATGAAAAATCCAAATACACCTGGTTACCTTTAATCCCATCAAAAGATAGAGTGATAGATGCATTTAAGAACTTTCAAGCTTATGTGACTAACCATTATAATGCCAAGATTAAAATTTTTAGATCAGATAATGGAGGGGAGTACACAAGCTCTGCGTTCAAGAGTCATCTAGAGCATCATGGGATCTTGCATCAAACAAGCTGTCCTTATACTCCATAACAGAATGGGGTAGCTGAGAGGAAGAACCGACACTTGATGGAGGTTGCTAGGTCACTGATGTTCCAAGCAAATGTTCCAAAGAGGTTTTGGAGTGATGTTGTGGCTACTGCTTGTTATTTGATCAACAGGATTCCCACAAAGGTGTTGAAGGATCAAGCACCATTTGAAGTTCTAAACAAGCACAAGCCATCAGTGGATTACTTGAGAGTATTTGGATGTTTATGCTTTGTGTTGATACCAGGAGAGTTGAGAAACAAGCTAGATGCAAGGAGCACTAAGGCTATGTTCATTGGCTACTCAACAACACAAAAGGGATACAAGTGTTATGATCCAGCAACTAGAAGAGTCCTAATCTCTAGAGATGTGAAGTTCATAGAAGCAAGAGGATACTATGAAGAAAAGAATCAAGAGGAGCTAAAGGATTTAACATCAGATAAGGCAGGAGCTTTAAGACTGATTTTGGAAGGTCTAGGTATCAAGATGAACCAGGATCCAAATGTGGGGAGTAGGAACCAACATGAGAGTTCTCCGGCCCCTGTTGAAACTAATCAGTCACCTCACCTTGATCGTGAGGGGGGAAGGGAATCTGAAACTCAAGAAGATGGTCAGGATGGAGCCGGCTTGAGTGAAGAAGAAGAAGAGAGTGTTTCAGGCTCTCACAATCAAGGTGATCAAAGCCAAGGAGAAGTAGAAGCTCAGGCTGAAGCACCAGAACCGAGTGTCCAAGAGGAGCAGGTTCAGAACCAACCAGTATTGAGGAGAAGCACAAGGCTGAGAAAGGATCCTTCTAGTTGGGTAAACACGCGAGTGTACTACAATGCCCAAGCTGTGGAGCATCCTTCTCAAGATGTGTGTTCCTTTGCTCAATACCCTGAAGAACATTGTGCCTTTATGGTAAACTTGGATGAGAACTACATACCAAGAAGCTATGAAGAGGCAATGATGGATAAAGAATGGAAGGAATCAGTTGGAGCTGAGGCAGGAGCTATGATCAAGAATGATACATGGTATGAGAGTGAGTTACCAAAAGGGAAGAAGGCTGTGACTAGTAGATGGATCTTCACAATCAAGTATAAGGCTGATGGAAAGATTGAGAGGAAGAAGTCAAGACTGGTTGCAAGAGGCTTTACTCAAACTTATGGAGAAGATTACATTGAGACCTTTGCGCCAGTAGCCAAACTACACACAATCCGGATTGTATTGAGCTTAGCTGTGAACCTTGGATGGGGCTTATGGCAAATGGATGTGAAGAATGCATTTCTACAAGGAGAGCTGGAGGATGAAGTGTATATGCATCCACCTCCAGGCTTGGAACACTTGGTGAAGAGAGGAAATGTGTTGAGACTGAAGAAAGCTATCTATGGGCTGAAGCAATCACCAAGAGCTTGGTACAACAAGCTGAGTGTTGAGATAAGAGCCTTATGGTATGAAGAGGAGACCTTAGGAAGTGTAGAAGCATTAGAGAGGAAGATGGAAGCATCATGTACGGACTGTACGGATAGGGTAAAGGGTACGGACGATCAGGCCGTACCATCATGCGCGGTTAAGGAGTTACTCAGCTCAGGTAAAGAGTAAACTAGCTAGAGTTACTTTACCTTAAGGCTGAGCTTGATCCGAACGTTGAGAGGATAAGGAAGAGCGCGTCTGACAGTCTGGCAAGAGCTGGAAAGGTAAAGGCATATTCAAAGATGCCTTACACATGTGGAGACTCTCATTGGAAGGATTCAAATGCGCCCTTAGCTGTATCTTGACTTCACATGCTTTCTCCTTTATGCAATCGAAACCCTAGTGTCTTAAGCTTCATATATAAGTGTAATCACTCTCATTAATAAGATCAAGAAAGTTATGAGTCTCTCTTAGTCTTTCTCTAGTTCTTCTTTAGACACTTAATCTCATTTTATACTTTAATCCTCTCTAAATCTCTTCTAATCTTTCCTAAATACTCAGATCACTCTAAACATCACTAAAAGTGATACTGAGTACTACTCTGAATGGCCGAGGCTTCAAGAAGTCTGAACTAGACCACACCCTCTTCACTCTCACTACTCCCTCAGGTATGATTGCACTCCTTGTGTATGTTGATGATATCATTATCACAGGAAGTGATAAGGAAGGTATCACAGCAACCAAGGAGTTCCTTAAATCCATGTTTGAGATTAAAGACTTGGGAGAAATGAAATACTTCCTTGGAATTGAGATATGTAGATCCAAGGAAGGTTTGTTTATGTCCCAAAGGAAATATACACTTGATCTTTTGAAAGGTGCAGGTGCTTATGGAGGCAAGACAGCAAGGATGCCTATGGAGGATGGCTACAAAGTCCCACGAGAGGGGGAGATTGAAGACAGCAAACCTTATCAGGATCTTAAACTCTATAGAAAGCTAGTTGGCAAATTGATCTATCTTACCATAACTAGGCCTGACATTTGTTTTGCTGTGAATCAGGTGAGTCAACACATGCAAGTGCCTAAGGAGCATCATTGGCGCATGGTGGAGAGGATCTTGATGTACCTCAACGGCTCACCTGATCAAGGAGTATGGATGGGTTGCAATGGAAGCACTGAAGTGGTTGGATACTGTGATGCGGATTGGGCTGGTGATAGAGCAGACAGGAGATCAACCACAGGCTATTGCACATTCATTGGAGGCAACTTGGTTACTTGGAAGAGTAAGAAGCAGAAGGTGGTGTCTTGTTCAAGTGCAGAAGCTGAGTATAGAGCTATGCTGAAGCTTACCAACGAGCTGGTGTGGATCAAAGGGATCTTGAAGCACTTGGAGATTGATCAAGCCACGCCAATGACAATGCATTGTGATAACCAAGCTGCCATTCACATTACCTCCAACTCGGTGTTTCATGAGAGAACCAAGCACATTGAGGTTGATTGTCACAAGGTGAGGCAGATGATTGTGCTAGGAGTGATCTTGCCATGCTACACTAGAAGTGAAGATCAGTTAGCGGATGTGTTCACCAAGGCTGCAAGGCAAAAGACAATGGAGTCCATTCACATTAGATTGGGACTCATTGATCTTGGGAAGAGAAGGAGCTGATCCCCTAAGTCATGAAGTTTTTACTCTTTTTCCCTCATCAAAGTTTTGTCCCAATAGGTTTTCTTGTTGAGATGAGAGAATAAAGAGTTGATATATTGAGAGAGGAAGAGGGTTGGAGCAGACAGTAACTTTGGAGAGTTACCACAGTAACTTTATTGTTACTGTGGTAACTAAAGAAGTTACCATAGTAACCAGGGTAACTCGGATGGCAAGGAGGAGTTACCTTAGGTTGTCTACACTTGATCTGAGTATGGGAAGGGATAAGAGAGGAGAATTGGACAGGCTGTCACTGGCTGGAAAGGAGAAGAGTGCTTTAGCACTATTAGAAGCATGTGAGCAATCTCAGCCATGGGATTAACAGCCTGGCCTTTGACTACACATGCTTATCTTATCCCCTTAGATTGATTTCGAAAATGCTTCTTCCTTTTGTATATATCTTATGTAAACTCTCTCATAATTAATTAATGGAGTTTTGAGTCTCTCTCTCTAGTCTCTCTCTTGTTCTTAATCTCCAATCTCTTTAATTCTCAGATTAAACTTAATCACTCTTTAAATCACAAAATCTAAGATGGTATCAGAGCCAGGTTCCTTTAAAAGGAGAGAGTGATTTCGTTTTTCTAAATGTCCTTGAGTGTTCTTGAGTGTTCTTGAGTGTTCTTGAGAGTTCTTGAGAGTTTTTCAAGAGCTAGATCCTTTAAAAGTCAAGTTTGTGTCTGTTGGTGTTTCTTTTGGAGAGTCAGCCTCAAGGGAGTCCCTTTAGGTGTTTGAGAAGGTCAGAAGAGGGGTCTAGCTCGTGGTTAAGCTTGGCGTGTGAGATTAGAAGCATTTGGGGGAAGATCTAGGCTAAAGGTTGTTGCTTTAGGCTAAAGGAAATGGAGCTGCTTCAATCTGGTACAACAAGGCATGAAGAGAAGAGAGAGAGAGGGAATGAGTGGGGGTTGTTCTCACAAATGAAAACAACTCTGAAAAGGTGTGGAGTTTGGAGAAACCATGAGAAGGAAGAGTCTTTGAAGGGTAAAGCTGCTGAGAAAGACAGCAAGAGAAACAAGTGGAGATTGCTTTAGTCTTGAAGAAAGTATACTGCTTGAGAAGATTGAAGATGTTTATGAGAACAAGATCAATCTTAGGAGAGTGTATGAAGTCAAGAAGGTGATCAGTGAAGCTAAACAAGGAAGAGAAGAGTTCAATAACCATGTGAGGAAGCTACAACACTTGTGGGCTGAACTACAAGGGTTGAGATCCCATGTGGATGGGGATGCTACACCAGAGCAAGAGATGGTCTTGAAGCTGTTGGCGAGTATGGAGTCATCATATGGGTGGCTGGTGGAGATGGTTCTAAGAGGGGAACAGCTTCCAGAAATGGAAGAGGTCTGTGTGCTTATAAGAAGGGCGTATGAGATAATAAGAAATGATGAGAGGCTAACCATGAGTAGGAGTGAGAGCTCATGGAAGCCCACTGGGAGTAGGAGTGAGAGCTTCCAGAAGCTGACCATGAGTAGGAGTGAGGGCTCATGGAGGCTAACCGGGAGTAGGAGTGAGGGCTTCCGGAAGAGGAGGAGGTGCAGAATGTTATCCAAAGCTTATATCAACATAGGAAAGGGTAGGAAGAGAGTTGTGGGAGAGTGTTCTTACTCTGCCTACATGGGGGAATCAGTAGAAGACAGTGGGGTGTTAAAAGAGCAGGAGAAAGGGAGTAGAGCTGATGATCGTATCACCAGGAAGGAATGGAGAGTGTTCATGGAACATGTACAAGCCTTAGCAGCAAGCAAGAAGCATGCTATACAATCCGGAGCCTCTAAACCCATTGTGATTGATTCTGGAGCAAGTCATCATATGATCAGTGATAGGAGGCTTATAAGTGAGATCAAGGCTTGCAACAGGGAGTGTGATGATAGCTAATGGTGCCATGATCCCAATAGAAGGAGTGGGAAAGCTCAAACTGTTTGAGAAGGACACGGCTGCCTTCTACATGCCTCAGTTCACTTCAAATCTATTATCTGTGAAGAAAGCTACCATTGATCTTGATTGTCAAGTAGTATTCAGACCTGATGAAGTTGAGTTTCAAGATTTGAAGACTGGGAGAGTCATTGGCAGAGGAGACAGCAAGAATCAGCTATACCACCTCGACTTGGCTAAGACCTCTAATCCCTTTGATTCTATTTGCTTGAGTAGTACTGCTGAGAAGATTGATAGTATTACTTGGCATGCTAGATTAGGACATCCTCATGCTCGTGCCATTGAATTGATAATCCCTAATATGTCATTCAATCACTTGGATTGTGAAGCATGCATATTAGGAAAGCATTGTAGGACTGTTTTCCCAACATCTGAGACTACTTATGAGCATTGCTTTGATCTAGTTCACTCGGATGTGTGGACCGCTCCATGCATGTCTAGAGACAGCCATAAATACTTTGTGACATTCATTGATGAGAAGTCTAAGTATACATGGCTCACATTGCTTCCATCTAAAGATAGGGTGCTAGAAGCGTTTATGAACTTCCAAGCATATGTATCTAATCAATACAATGCTACTGTGAAGGTACTGAGATCAGACAACGGAGGTGAATACATCAGCAATGCCTTCAAGAGTCATCTAGCCAAGCATGGGATTGTGCATCAGACCAGCTGTCCCTACACACCACAGCAGAATGGTGTAGCTGAGAGGAAGAATAGGCACTTGATGGAGGTTGCTAGGTCGATGATGTTTCATGCAAATGTCCCAAAACGTTTTTGGGGAGATGCTGTACAGACTGCTTGCTATCTCATCAACCGGGTCCCAACCAAGATACTGAAGAATCTGTCTCCATTTGAGGTGCTGAATAAGAGCAAGCCTTTTATTGATCACCTACGAGTATTTGGGTGTGTATGCTATGTCATGACTCCAGGAGAACAGAGAAACAAGCTGGAGGCAAAGAGTACTAAGGCTATGTTCATTGGATACTCTATCACTCAGAAGGGATACAAGTGCTATGATCCTGAAGCAAGGAGAGTGATGGTATCTAGAGAAGTGAAGTTTATTGAATCAAAAAGGTATTATGAAGAAAAGGAGTGGGAAAATCTGAAGGATTTGTCTCAAGCTCCATCTGATAGAGCAACAACACTGAGGGTGCTGTTGGAGAAGCTAGGGATAGGGTTATCCCAGGATCAGGAATCTGGAAGAAGAGAGTCTTCCAATCCGACTAGTGAAGCTGAAAGAACAACTCCTCTTGATCATGAGAGGGGGAATGGAACTGAATCTCATGAGCAAGTGCAAAATCAAGAAGATTCAGACCAGCATAATCAAGAGGTTGTTGAGTTGAGTTGCGTATAAGTGTGAAGCAAGTGAGGAACCGGCCTACTCCAGTACGGCAAGAGCATGCGGGTTCACAAGAGACCGACAACTACTACTCGCGCCATAGAACTGAGCACAACCCAACTGAGCGCAGTAGTTCCTCATCTGAACTGAGCAGAGGAAGATCGAGGCGTGAACATGATGGAAGGGGATCACGCAAAGACAAGCTTTCTGGACTTAAGCTTAAGATTCCACCCTTCCATGGCAAGGTTGATCCAGATGCCTATTTGGAATGGGAAAAGAAGATCGAGCTTGTCTTCAATTGCCAACACTACTCCAATGCCCAACGGATCAAGATAGCAGCAACTGAATTCTATGATTATGCATTGAGTTGGTGGGATCAGCTTGTAACTACTAGACGGCTTAACCAAGAGAATCCGGTTGATTCATGGCACGAGATGAAGTCACTCATGCGCAAACGGTTTGTTCCAAGTCATTATCACCGCGATCTACATCAAAAGCTACGCAGACTTACCCAAGGAACACGAACTGTTGAAGAATACTATCAAGACATGGAGTTGCTGATGTTACGCGCTAGTATCTTGGAGGATAGAGAAGCTACTATGGCAAGGTTTCTTGGAGGACTTAACCGTGAGATACAAGACAATGTGGAGATGCAACACTATGTGGAGATAGAAGAAATGTTGCACAAAGCTATTCTAGTGGAGCAGCAGCTCAAGAGGAAGGGTAACTCACGCAGCTATGGATCTTCTAAGTTCCACCACTCTAAGGAGGAGAAAACATCCTATCTAAAGGATAGCAAGCCTCAACAGAAAGAAGAGACTAAGCCGAGCAGCACCTACAGCAAAGACAAAGGCAAAGCTGAAGTTACTAGTTCAAGAACTAGAGATGTTAAGTGCTTCAAATGTCAAGGGCGTGGGCATTATGCTAATGAGTGCACCAACAAAAAGGTTATGATTCTTCTTGAGAATGGAGATTATGAATCAGAGGAAGAGAAGTTTGGTTCTGATCATGAGGAATCTGAAGAAGAAAGTGAAGTAGAACCCGTGAAGGGAAGATTGTTGGTGACAAGAAGGCTCTTGAACGTACAAGCTAAGAATGGAGAGCTTGAGCAGCGAGAGAATCTATTCTACACAAGGTGTATGGTTCAGGGAAAGGTGTGCAGCCTCATTATTGATGGAGGAAGTTGTGTCAATGTAGCAAGTGAGACAATGGTGAAGAAATTGGGTTTGAACATCCAGAAACACCCAAGACCCTACCGATTGCAATGGCTCAATGAGGAGGGCGAGATGAGAGTTTCTACTCAAGTACTGGTTCCTATAGCCATTGGTAGATATGAAGATGAAGTCTTGTGTGATGTGTTGCCAATGGAAGCCAGTCATATACTTCTTGGAAGACCCTGGCAGTATGATAGACGTGTGAATCATGATGGCTTCACCAACAAGCACTCATTTGAATTCAATGGAAAGAAGACTGTGCTGGTGCCTTTGTCTCCTAAAGAGGTTCATGAAGATCAACTCCAGCTTCAGAAAAAGAAAGAGAAAGAGATTGATCTCAAACCTGATAATAACAAGCATCACAGCCTCTATGCCAAACAGGGAGATATCAAAAGAATTCTTTACTCCCAAAATTCTATTATCTTGCTTATGTTTAAAGAGACTCTACTAACAGTTACTGATCACACACCGGATCATCCGAGTGAACTAGTCTCTCTTTTACAGGAATATGCAGATGTGTTTCCAGAAGATAGCCCTATTGGACTGCCTCCAGTGCGTGGGATTGAGCATCAAATTGATTTTGTACCTGGTTCTACACTACCCAACCGTCCTGCCTACAGGACCAATCCAGTTGAGACTAAAGAATTGCAAAGACAAGTAGAGGAGCTGATGGAGAAGGGTCATATCCGAGAGAGCTTGAGTCCTTGTGCAGTTCCAGTGCTTCTTGTGCCTAAGAAAGATGGGAGCTGGCGCATGTGTGTTGATTGTAGAGCAATCAACAACATAACAGTGAAGTATCGCCACCCTATTCCTAGATTAGATGATATGCTTGATGAGTTGCATGGTTCTTGCATATTTTCTAAGATAGATTTGAAAAGTGGATATCATCAGATTAGGATGAAAGAAGGAGATGAGTGGAAAACTGCTTTTAAAACTAAACATGGCTTGTATGAATGGTTAGTTATGCCATTTGGATTAACCAATGCGCCTAGTACATTCATGAGACTGATGAATCATATTCTTAGGTCTTTCATAGGCATCTTTGTTGTTGTGTACTTTGATGATATATTAGTCTACAGCAAATGCTTAGAAGATCATATAGAACATCTTAGGGCTGTTTTGGATGTTTTGAGAAAAGAAAAGCTTTATGCCAATCTAAAGAAGTGCACTTTTTGCACAGATAACTTGGTCTTTCTAGGTTTTGTTGTAAGTGCAGATGGTGTAAAGGTGGATCAGGAAAAGATCAAAGCAATACAAGAGTGGCCGAGTCCAACTACAGTGGGAGAAGTAAGGAGTTTTCATGGACTGGCAGGTTTCTATAGGCGCTTTGTGAAGGATTTCAGCACTCTAGCAGCTCCCCTAACTGAGATAATCAAGAAGGATGTAGGATTCAAGTGGGGAGAAGTTCAAGAAGCCGCATTCCAACTCCTTAAAGAGAAGCTTACTCAATCTCCTCTTCTCATACTTCCTGATTTTTCTAAAACATTTGAAATAGAATGTGATGCCTCAGGAATTGGAATTGGTGCTGTGTTGATGCAGGATAAAAGACCTATTGCTTATTTCAGTGAGAAACTCAGTGGAGCTACTCTCAACTATGCCACTTATGACAAAGAACTCTACGCCTTGGTGAGAGCTCTACAGACTTGGCAGCATTATCTCTGGCCAAAGGAGTTTGTCATTCATACCGACCATGAATCTCTCAAGTATCTCAAAGGACAAAGTAAGCTCAGCAAGAGACATGCTAGATGGGTAGAGTTCATTGAAACCTTTCCTTATGTGATCAAATACAAACAAGGTAAGGAAAATATAGTTGCTGATGCACTATCCAGAAGGTATGTCCTCTTAACTACTCTTGATGCTAAGTTGCTAGGCTTTGAGCAGATTAAAGAAATGTATGAATCTGATCCTGACTTTCAAGAAGCTTATAAATCATGTGCTAAGTATGCTTCTGGACATTATTTTAGGCATGATGGATTCTTATTCTATGACAATCGTTTATGTGTGCCTAATGTTGAGTTGAGTTACGTATAAGTGTGAAGCAAGTGAGGAGTTGAGACTAAGGAGATGAGTTGAAGCTTGGGAAGGTTTGGGCAAGGTCCGTACAAGTCCGTACAGTCCGTACATGACCGTACACATGAAGATGGGTGAAACCTTGACAAGGGTAAAGAAGTTACTTGCGGTAACTTAAGTGAAGGGAAGGAACTTACCTGGATGCATCAGACCGTTTAGGGATAAGGTAGAGCGCGCCTTGACAGGCTGGAACAGCTGGAAAGGCAAGAGCATCTCGGTCCAAGATGCTAGATGCTCCGCGCATGTGGAGAAGCTAATTGGCTAGTCCAAATGAGCTTATCCTCTCCTGATTGACCTCACATGCTTTAGTCTTCTCTTGATTTCGAAAACCCTTGTATGCTCACACTATATATTGTAACTCATGTCCTTAATGAAAGATTAGATAGTTCTAAACAATCCTTCTCCTTACTTATTTCACTATGATTCTCCATTAGTCTCTAAGTTGTCTCTTAATCTCTTATTCTCCTTCTTTAATCCTTTCTAAACTCAGATAATCTTTTACATTCCTAAATGTCATATGGTATTAGAGCCAGGTTGATTACAATCTGAGTTCGTGAGTGTCTCTGTGAGTGTGTTTGAGAGTTTCTTGAGAGTTCCAAAAGCTCAAGGTGTTTGTGTGTGTCTTAGTGGTCCGAGAGAGGTTCATTTGAAGACTCAAGAGTGTATCTGTGTTCTAGAGAGCAGCGTGGGTTCTCAGTACAAGATCTAACCGGTTGTTCAAGCTAGAGACGTCAAGCTGTTCAAGATGGAGAGTGGCATGAAGATGAAGGTCGCGGTGACATTCAAGGGAACCAACTACCTAGTCTGGTCTAGGATGGTGAAGACTGCTGTGGGAAGCAAGGGTCTGTGGAAGCATATCACATCTGGTGAGGCTCCAAAGGTGATTACTCAAGGGGATGAAACGGAGAGTCCCGAGGAGAGTGTTGTAGAGAAGTGGCAACAAGAAGACATGATGGTGATGTCAGTTCTTCATGCCTCTTTGGAGCCGGCTATACTAGATGCTTATAGCTACTGTGAGACAGCCAAGGAGCTGTGGGATACTCTACAGAAAGTGTATGGAAACACTTCTAACCTGAACCGAGTGTTTGAAGTCAAGAAGGCCATCAATGGGTTAACTCAAGATGACACGGAGTTCACTAAGCACTTGGGGAGGTTCAGGTCTCTTTGGTCTGAGTTGGAGATGCTGAGGCCAAGCACGGTTGATCCAGAGCTTCTAAATGAGAGACGCGAGCAGGACAAGGTCTTTGGGTTGCTACTCACGTTGAATGCAAGCTACAGTGGTCTTATCCAGCACATGCTATGGTCTGAGAAGCTGCCTGATCTTGAAGAGGTGTGCGCTAAGATACAGAAGGAGCAGGGCTCAATGGGTTTGTTTGGAGGCAAGGGAGACTTATCTCTTGCAAATGCTGTGCAACCTGACCGGGAAGAGCCTCCACAAGCCAACAAAGCTGGTTACAACAAGTATGAGGATAGGAAGTTCAATGGGAACTGTGATCACTGCAAGAAGCATGGACACAAGAAGAGTCAGTGCTGGATACTCCATCCCCACTTGAAGCCGGCTAAGTTCATGAAGGAGAGAGAGGCAAAAGCTCACATGACTGAAGGATCAAGCGGAGCAGGGCCATCCAACCGTGGAGCTGAAGGGGAGAACCGTGAAGGAGATGGAAAAGCTTTGGTGACCTACACTGGAGCTATCAACCCCCGAGGCAATGATCAAGACTTCATCAGGAGATCCGAGATGGATGCTCTCATCAAAATGCTCAGGATAATGGTAACATTCATGGGTATTCATGGTGCTTCTATGATTGCTAGAACTATAGAAATGATCCTAAGGTGGCTGAGATTGCTAGGATTGATAGTAAGACTGGAATTGAGCATTGCATTGATTAGAAATGCTAGGATGAATGCATATAGATCACAAATTATCTGCCAATGCTAGCAATACATCCCCAAACCATTGATTATAGATTCAGGTGCATCTCTCATATGATTAGTGACACCAACCTGTTAAAGCTATAGAACCTACTAATGGATGTGTGATGATTCAAATGGAGATAAGATACCTATTAAGGGAATAGGAAACTTAAAACTTTTGATAAGAACACTAGAGCCTTTTATATTCCGGAATTCACATCAAAACCTTCTTTCAGTTAAGAAAGAAATGCACTACTGATTTGAATTTGCAATGTATATTCAGTTCCTAATGATGTGAAGTTTCAGGATATTGAGAGCAGCCAATTGATTGGAAAAGGGAGTTACAAAGGGAGACTTATACATGCTTGAGAAGCTTGATCCTGTTTCCAATTATAACTGCTCTTTACTTCTGCTTCTAGTTTAAATAAAAATGCATTGTGGCATGCTAGATAGGTCCATCCCCATGAGAGGGCTTAAACTTGATGTTACCAGGTGTGGTTTTGAAAAATAAAGTGTGAGGCTTGCATTTTAGGCAAGCATTGTAAAGAATGTGTTTCCAAGAACATCGACTGTCTATGAAACACTGCTTTGATTTGATTCATACTGATGTGTGGACTGCACCTAGTTTTTCTAGAGATAATCATAAGTATTTTGTCACATTCATTGATGAAAAATCTAAATACACCTGGTTAACACTCATTCCATCAAAAGATAGGGTGATAGATGCATTCAAGAAACTTTCAAGCTTATGTGACTAACCATTACCATGCTAGGATTAAAATTTTGAGATCAGATAATGGAGGAGAGTACACAAGCTATGCGTTCAAGAGGCATTAGAGCACCATGGAATCCTCATCAAACAAGCTGTCCCGACACACCACAACAGAATGGTGTAGCTGAGAGGAAGAACAGGCACTTGATGGAAGTGGCTCGTCACTAATGTTCCAAGCCTAATGTACCTAAGAGATTCTGGAGTGTGATGCTGTATCTACTGCGTGCTATCTAATCAACAGGATGCCTACAAAGGTGTTGAAGGATCAAGCACCATTTGAAGTTCTGAACAAGCGCAAGCATCCTTGGGAATACATGAGAGTGTTTGGATGCTTATGCTATGTTCTAGTACCAGGAGAATTTGAGGAACAAGCTAGAAGCAAGAAGCAGAAAGGCAATGTTCATTGGCTACTCAACAACTCAAAAGGATATAAGTGTATTATGCCAGAAGCTAGAAGGGTGCTTTGTATCTAGAGATGTGAAGTTCATTGAAGAAAGAGGATACTATGAGGAGAAGAATCAAGAAGATTTGAAGGATCTCACATCAGATAAGGCTGGAGTCTTAAGAATCATTTTGGAAGGGTCTCGGTATCAAGATGAACCAGGACCAATCCACAAGAAGTGGAAGACAAGAAGAGAGCTCAACTGCACCAAGTGGAGCTGCTCACAATACACCTCACCTTGATCATGAGGGGGGAAGTGAACCTGAAACTCAAGAAAAAATGGCCAAGAAGGAGTCGGCTTGAGTGAGGAAGGAGGAGAGTTCAACTCAGGTTCTCTCATCAAGGTGAGCAAGACCAAGGAGAGGAAGAACATCAGAGTGAAGCACAAGAAGAACGACTACACAAGATGACCGGTTCAAAGAGACAAGAACAACCAGTATTGAGGAGAAGCACAAGGCTGAGAAAGGATCCTTCCTCTTGGGTAAACACGCGAGTACTACAATGCCCAAGCTGTGGCGCATCCTTCTCAAGTCGTGTGTTCATTTGCTCAATACCCTGAAGAACATTGCGCCTTCATGGTTAACTGGATGAGAATTACATCCCAAGAAGCTATGGAAGAAGCAATCATGGATAAAGAATGGAAGGAGTCAGTTGGAGCTGAGGCAGGAGCTATGATCAAGAATGATACATGGTATGAGAGTGAGTTACCAA